>NC_142691.1:11825681-12128712 GCF_056320005.1 Nelumbo lutea
CTTGGGTCCTTGGCTCTGATTCTTTCAACAAGGGATCCCATCCACTTATGGACATCTTGACCATCAGAATTGGATGTGATAACCCATGCGACTGGAATTGCATTCTGGCATGAGTCAAAAACTAATAAGGTGCACAACGGGTACTGTAAACAGGGAGGGAAAGCAGCAGCACCAATCATTAGTTATTTAAGAGCTAATGCACAAGTTATGTATTAATTATCAATAGTCAATACTGCTGTACTACATGAACATTCTTTCCTCACCATGCATAAGTTACTCTGACACAAAAAGAAAAAGGGAATAAAGGAAAAGAAACAAAAATAGCCTGATTGGATGAACCTAACGATTGGATTGTGCAAATGGAACTGTGGAATTCATGCCGAATGAGAAAAGTGTTCCACTGACTGAATGGATTGCCTCTTTGGCCCAATAACATGTTGACATGGATGATGGATCTTCTAGTTAGAGATGCACAAGGACTACACAGACCTGACCCATATGCACCTGCCTGCATTGGGCCCAATATAGCCTAATTTTGAAGCCTGATGTGTAGATATTCAGGGCTCAGGCATTAAGTGTTCAGCAAAATACGTAAAGCCCATGCCTCCAGTCCAATAAATTGTTTGGTTTTGGGTTGGGCTTGGGCCTAAGTATAATCCAAAATATATAGAATCAAGACTTCGGCTTATCTTGATTCATCTGGGCCTACATGCATCCATAAATTTATTCATGCCTAGCAACAAAACAACATCAGGAAGAGAAGATCATGTACCCTGAGCTTCTTCAAGCCAAAATTCGAATGAGAGGCTACAGAACTATCATGGCCATAACGTAGCATCTGCTGCAACTGCCATTCTGTCTGTATACCCAGAATAAATGATTCTGTAGGTGATGAATCTTGGAAGAAGAACACATTTTTCTGGTGGCGTTGCACCCACATACGTATACTACATATATCATTTGCATGTAACTGATATGTGGAATGTCGGATCACCCTGTCCATGTTGCGAACATCATTCCGAGTGAGAAAATCATCACGGTTGCAGGGCCCACCATGCCTTTCTACTTCCTCAATGTGATGCTGAATAATATTATCCAATGATATTCCAACATAAAGCATAGACATCACTTTTTGACGTAATTCCTCTGAGATCCGAGGAGCATACATAGCTCTAGTTCCCACAGCATCTCTATCAAGTATCCCATGACAAGGAGTCCCTGTCTTATCCACATGATTTCGCTGATTATAGATGATAAGTGCAAGGAGAGGGCGAGTATATAAGCGCTTCACAGTGAAGTGGCAAAGGCATCCTCTCATCATGTGACGTCTTCCAGGCCTACTACCTTTCCCTGATGTTGGTTTACTGTTTGAACCATCACCAACACCAGACTCACTATCTCGGTAGTCTTCAGGACCATATGAACACCAATATCTACAAAATTAACAGGCAAAAACAAGTCATCTAGATGCAGCTTGGGAATGGCAACTATGTGGAAGAATAAGTCAGTCATGAAAGCATACAGTGTATATTCAAGATAACCATCAACCCTTGGCTTACTAACACTCCCTTCGGGTCGCTTTCTTCTTGACTCAATACGGAAGTTAGCAGGGCATTCTGCATTGGTAGATTCACCTTTTACGAAATCATCAACTCTAGAGAAGGGGATTAGGGCAATGTCATCACCACCCTGGCGACCGCCCTCAACTTTTACCCAGTTTATATGAGCTGCAGAAAACTCTGCACAAGGAGGATCTTGCACTGGAAGGCTAAGAATATCCTCCATTCTTGGCATCTGAATAAAAGAAACAATAATACAACCAAGTGAAAATGGATGCACACATTTCAAATGGTGCAGAGTCTAACTTAATCTAATTCCAACTTTAATAAGATTAATAATTTAAGATTCAACAATCAATAGACAAAATTTACTCTTGGGATGGATTAAAGGATTAGAACATAGAACCTTGCACATTAAACCTTGAATAAGAGAGAAGAATGGTACCAGGTATAAAGGATGCATACATACATCATGTCATCATCATCATCATGCCTTATCCCAACTATATGGGGTTGGCTACATGAGTCTTGTTTTGCCAATCCGTTCTATTTAAAGCCATATCAACTGTTACATTATTAGTGCTTAAATCATGTCTTATCACTTCTATCCATGTCCTTTTTGGTCTACCCTGCGCTCTTCTCATCCCTTCAATGTGTAACAAATCACTTCTTCTAACTGGCATGGTTGGTGGTCTTCTATGCACATGCACAAACCATCTTACTCTACTCTCTCTCATTTTATCACCTATTAGAGCTACTCCTAGGTTCCTATGAATAACTTCATTCCTAATCTTATCCATTCTAGTTTTTCCACTCATCCATCTTAGCATTTGCATTTCTGCCACATTCATTTTCTAGACATGTTTCTTGACTGCTCAACACTCTACGGTCCATACAATATAGTCGGCATTACAAGTGCTTTGTAGAATTTTCCTTTTAATCTATGTGGTATTCACCTATCACATAAAAGTCTAGATGCACCCTCCATTTTGCCTATCCTACTCTAATCCTTTGGGTAAAATCCTCCTCAATTTCTCCCTTGTTATGAATTATTGAACCAAGGTACCAGAAATGGTCATATTGAGTTATCTCTTGGTCTCCAATCCAAAGTGTATCTTGATTTACATTCCTATTATTATTAATTTTACATGTCATAGACTATGTCTTAGTCCTACTTGTTTTAAAACCTCTTGTTTCTAAGGCATTTGTCCATAAGCTTATTTTTGCATTTAATCCTTCATTAGTTTCATCAATGAAAGCAATGCCATCTGCAAATAACATGCACCATGGAACTTCCCCCCTGAATATGTTTAGTCAATTCATATATGATCAGTGCAAATACATAAGGGTTAAGTGTTGAACCTTGGTGAAGACCCATAATAATTGTAAAATTTGAAGTCTCCCACAGGTGTTCTAACATTGGTTGTTGCCCCCTCATACATATCCTTAATTATGGTCTATATGCCTATTTTGAACCCCCTTTCTTTTCCAAAACCTACCATATTATCTCTCTAGGAACTATATCATATGCCTTTTCTAGATTAATGAACACCATATGAAGATCTTTCTTCTTCCCTTTGAATGTTTTTGTCAATCATCTCAAAAGAAATATAAGTTCCATGGTTGATCCCCGTGGAATAAAGCCAAACTGGTTCTCCAATACACTTGTTTCAAGTTGTAATCTTTGTCCAATTATTCTCCCCCAAAGTTTCATAGTGTGGTTAATAAGCTTAATCCCACGATAGTTATTACAACTTTGTATATCACCTTAGTTCTCAAATATAGACACCATACCATTGTTTCTCAATTATCAGGCATCTTCTTTCTTTCGCTATCTTATTAAATAGCTTGGTTAGCCATAACAAGCCTACCTCTTCCATACCTTCCCATACTTCAATTGGAATTCCATCAGATCATAACGCCTTTCCTTTCTTCATCTTATTTAGTGCCTCTTTTACATTTTTTTGAAGATAAATAAAAAATAAACTTTATTAAGAAAGAGGAGAAAAGATGAAACTTTATTAAGAAAGAAAAATAAACTTTATTTAGTGCCTCTTTTACATCAATGGGCCTAACTCTACGAAAGTACGTATTATTTTTAACATTACTAGTATTTCTAGATTCTCCTCCATTAGCACCCTCTCCCCATTGTTCATTTAATAAATTTTCAAAATAGTTTTTACATCTTTAATGCACCTAACATCGTTTAAACTTCTGCCTTTCCTTTCTCTCAGCTTTGCTAATTTATAAATTGCCTTGTCCCCCTCTTTAGTGTCTAATTTGTGGTAAAGCTCACCATAAGCCTTACATTTAGACCTGGCAATTGGGTTGGGTAGGTCAAGTTCGGGTTGGGTCAAGACACTTCAGGTTGATTTCAAGTCGGGCTGGGTTGGCAAGGTTAGGGTTTACCCACTGCTCAATTTGGGTCATCCCTAAAAATAATTGGAAATCTAAAAAATAAAGAAAAATACTAAAAACTTCCAAAATTAATGGAAATAACTTTAAAATTCTAAAAATAAAATAAAAAACTTTGAACATTACAATTCAAAGAGTAAACGATAAAGTGTAAAAACTAAATAGTAAAGATTAAAGAGTGGAAACTTCTAACAATACATAAACAGTCCCAATTAGACCTAACAATCGGGTTGGTGGGTTAACCCATGACCCAACCCAACCTAGTTTTTTCCGGGTCGGGTCAGTCATTTTCACATTCATGTAGCTACATATGAGACCTTAACCCTGTTTTCCAGGTTGGGTTGGGTCGAGTTTGCAGGTTGGGCCACCTTTTTGCCAGATCTACTTACATTTACTTCATTCACTTTTTTTTAACTTCCTTTCTTATGGTTTTATATTTTTCCTAGGTTTCTACATTTCTAGCTTTTCGCCATTCTTTGTAGCATGATCATTTTAATCTAATTATATTTTGAACCTCTTAATTCCACCACCAGTTTCCTTAGTACCTTGCCACTTCCTTTTATATTCTCATAAGATATCCTTTGCCACTTTCTTTATATTGTTTGCCATTTCAAGCCAATTATCATTAATCTTTCCATCTAAATTCCAATTCCCTTCTATTATCAATCTAACTCTAAATTGAGCTAGCTTTTCCTCTTTCAAGTTTTCCCACCTAATTCTTGGACACCTATTTCTCTTCCATTTCCTAATGTGCACTTAAAGGATGCACACATATTTAAACTATATATGTATGCTCATTCATTTACAAAATTATGTTGATCAATGCTATAATATTTCATCAACCATTATGTTTTACATGGAACAAATGTTTCTTTGGTAGCATTATGAGTCTCGTGTCTATAAAAAAGTCTCTCTTAACTTTTGTTTTGATAAATTATGTCTCTCTTAACATTTGTTAATGTTTCATGGAAAAATGTAAACAAATTTTACTTTTCTATTATCATAAACAAGATCAATGATTTTATTGATTTTCAAGGAGAGAAATAAATGCAACTCCACCCCTACCAGAGTCTATAGACCGACATTAACAAAACAATATAATATCAACCAGTAAATTACAAAGTTATTCCTAGTTAGAGAAATCAAGAAGAGAGTATGTATATTAATTTTTCTTGCTAAACTATCTCCTATGGCATTAATTAATCTTGGTATCCACTTGAACAGTTCCACCCCAAAGATTTTCCTTCTCCCAAGGTGCCTTACAATTCATGGTCCATTTGTTTGCAATAGCATCTGGTTTATGGCTGTTTGAAATCCCCTTCAACTAAGATTTTCTCCATAATTGATGCATAACTCAACTTCAGGCCCTGAACAATAGCTATTAACTCTGTTATAATACAGGCAAGGTTCAAAGTATCAATGCAACCAATATGCACGAACTTGTGTATTGGGTGTTTCAATAGCACGCAACTTTTTTTAGTTTTTTTCCAAAATTGGTCAGGGGGTCATTCTTAGGCCTGCCCACCCCCTGAAAAGACTCAAAACACCAAAACCCCTTTATTTAGAGTATCAGGGGCTTGCCAATACAATATGATATTGTATAAAAATTTTGAGCCTAGAATACAGGTTCAGACTTCAGACGTTCCCCTTATACTATTAAAAAATGGAATATACCAAATCAAGATTTCTCATTTCAAAGATGCAGAATGTCCTAAAAAACAAAACTTAGAACCTTATCCTTTGAGCATCCTTTGTTGGATGACATTCTTATCCAATATGTGTAATGACTATTTCCTTTCAAATATTTTATTCCACTGTTTGCAGGATATAATTGAGATTTTGTATATATATATATATATATATATATATATATATATATATATATATATATATATATATATATATATATATTTGTTTGAAGTGAACAAATATATTTATCAAAATTTATGTTATAAAAGATAAGGGGCATTGCTTGGTCTAATGGCCTCATGTTGTAAAAGATGAATAATATAGATAACATTTGAAAATATTATTGCACCTTTAAAGAATGCAAATTTCTGAAATTTAACACCATGGCGACAGACTTCTATTCTTCAAGGAGCCGAACATGCACAATTGCAGATATCATAATAAAGCTTTGGCACATTCCATTACAGTGTTATAAAAGGTGTATAGAAATTTACATCATAGTCTCACTTCATAACCTCCTTGCCCAGTAAAAATATCTTGGGATAAAAAAAGAACTCCCATTCATGATACTAGATAGACAAAAAAGACAATAATTTTTTTTATCAGCAAACACAGAAAATTTTTCATTAATTATGTGAGAAACATGATTACAACAAGAAGTTGTGAAAGGAACCAGCAATAGAAACTGTCCCAATTCAGCACTACATTTGAGCCCAAAATATATGTGTTCTATGTACCCCTTGCTTGGCTAAGCTATCTGCCAAGCTAGTAGCAGTCCTCCTCACCCATTTCACTTGGATTAACATGTCCTGTGACAGCCATTTGAGTTTTCTGAATTCATTCATCAAATGCCATGCCACCCCTTCCCCTTTAACCAGCCACTTAATCACAGTTTTAGAATCTCCCTCACTAATCAGCCTTCTAATACCCATTTCTTTTGCCTTCTCAACCCCATAAACTCTGATATTGCCACATAACCCTGCTCTGAAGGGTCAGAGTATAAAGCAATTATGTTCCCTTCTTCATCCCTAATGACAATCAATTTTTTCTTTTTTAGGTTTCATCCTAAATATCATAAACAAAGCTACTATTTTTTCGAAAAGCTGCAAAATGTTGTATTGTATTGGTTTGCTATAGGGAGGGCGAGACACCCTTAGAGACAAGATTTAAAAATGCTATACATGTATGCAGCAAGTTCCAAAGGATTCTCCTTTTCGTGGAGAAACCACCCAGTCTCCAAGAAGATAATAGATCTGCCATTGATAGAGGGTATTCTTGCCTCTAGAACAGCTTAAGGAAGTGGCTCCACATTAAAAAGGTAGAGGGCAATGAATAAGCAAGTGATCAGCTGTCTCAGGAGACACCCCACAAAAACAGCACACACTGTGTAAACTCATACCCTTTTTCACAAGCAAACCCACAGTGTGTATCCCATTCCAGCCAGCAGTCCAAATAAAAAAGATAACCTTGGAAAGGACCTGAGCTCACCAAATCCTACAAGGAATAACTTGGAACTCTCCAATCAGCACCTGGTAACAAGATTTAGAGGAGAAGGAACCTAATGCCCCCTCCTAAATCTCTGCACCATCTCTTCAATGAGCCACACCTCCCAACCATTCAAGCTCTGCCTGAATTTGGGTAGAACCAACCCATATGGCCTTATCTATACACTCCTTAACAGACACCAGCTTGTTGTCATCTATGCTATAAAGCTTGGATAAACATCACAAAGAGGTTGTTCATCACACCAAATGGAAGAGATGTAGGACTGGGCAGGAATGACAGTATCCCACTCCATGGGAGCAATACCGTAGTTACCACCTATCACTCCAAAACTGATTGTGTTTCTCCCCAAACCATCACAGACACCAACTAAGTAAATCCTTGTTCATCACTTTAACTTCCTCAAACCAGTGAAGCAGTGCCCACCTTCTATCTAGGATTACAGATTTTGTTCCAAGTCACCATATGGAATTTTTTCTCTTCATTTGGGCCTTCCCAAAGAAACCACACAACTTCACCAGTGTATCTTCCACAGACAATGGGATTGTGAACAGCAAAAGATAATAAGTGGAGAGGTTGGATAATACACTCTAGATGAGTGTAAGTCCCCCCCCCTCAAAAAAAAAATGGTACCTCCATTTCCATCCTGAGAGCTTTCTTCTGAAATGCTCAATGACAAGGTTCCAAATGGCTATGGAGCTGTAACTAGCACCCAACGGAAGGCCCAGGTATTTAGTTGGCAAAGAACCCACCCAACATCCAAGGGTAGATACAAATTTGTTGATATAAGGAACATTGCCATCAGGTATCAGCCGGCTTTTTTGCAATAAATAAATAAATAACTAGCCTAATAGCAATTTAATGTATAGATTTAAGGCCAAGACAAAGCTACTAATTTAAGAACCAAAACTTCATAGTGGGAGATAACCTGCAAAACCAATCATCACAACAAATCGTCCCAAAATGCCAAAACCCTTTCTAATTTGCTTTACCCACCTCATATCTAAAGGGAAGTGGCAAAGTACAAAAGAAACTTGGTGGAAAGGTTAATTTGGAAACAGATTGATAGAAGGGAATTGGAATTCAAATGGAAAGATCAATGATATTTGGCTTGAAATGGGGTCGGCTATAGCGGGTCAGCTACATGAATCTTGTTCGTCAATCCATTCTATTTAAAGCCATATCCACTATTAAATTAGTATTGCTTAAATAATTCCTCATTACTTCTACTCATGTCCTCTTTGGTCTACCCTGAGCTCTTGAAGCCCCTTCAATGTGTAACAAATCACTTCTTATAACTGACGCAGTTGGTGGTCTTCTACACATGTGCCCAAACCATCCTTTAGTTTACTCTCTCTCTCATTTTATCACCCATTGGAGCTACTCCCAGGTTCCTACAGATAACTTCACTCTTAATCCTATCATTTCTAGTTTTTCTACTCATCTATCCTAGCATTTGCATAAATCCAAGCATAAATTGTATATTTGTATATGCTTTATGTATTACATGTTGAAACACTAACAAAGCAATCACAATTCCTCAAATTATCACGTTAATTTGAAAACTTAGGTACTTGTTATAGTGTCTAGATTTATGAACTAAGTTACACTTCCTACTTCACAGTTCACATATGATAATAGCCAAAAAAACTCAACCGAACATTCATTATAACACATGGAATTTAAACCACAAACTAGTTAAACAAAATAAAGAGTTTTAAACCATACTCCAGCTAGCAGCACTTAAAAAAAAGTTTAACGTCGACAAAATTTCCTTCCATAACTAAAATTAAAAATGGGTGTGTGACGTATCTCCAAGCAGAAGTATCGAAGTTCATTTAAACGTCTTTTGCTTTACTCCCACCATCAAATTTCTAAACTCCAATGCTAAAGCAAAATGAGATTGAAACATGTTTCCTGGAAAAATGCAGAGATTCCGCATGCGAAGGCAAAGCCATTTGCAGGAAAAAAAACGATTTTTACTTAAAAAATGCAATCAACTATTGCATAACTAAAACTTTTTGAATGTAAAGAACAGAGAAGGTACCTTTGGTTCATTACCCTTCATGCTTCCTTCAATTGTAATATTATGTAAACAAATTCCAACTTCCTCTGCTTGCCAAAAAAACATCCATAAATAAAAACATCATTGGATCCACAAGTAACAGGTAATAAAATGCAATCTATTTACCAAACTTAATAAATTAATTCAATTTCAGTAAAAAAATAGGAAAGAAAGGCGAATAGTTCAAATTACCAAAATAACAGAGAGGAGATGTGCTCTATTCAGAATCAGAACCCCATGAAGAAATTAAAAAAAAAAAAAAAAGGAAAAATATTTCGAAGAAATGCAACTAAAATAAAAGAAAAATGACAACTTAAAATGAAATACCTCTGAGATTGGTGTCTGGATCCTCTCTCTCTCTCTCTCTCTCTCTCTCTCTCTCTCTCTCTCTGATATCCAGTTCCTAATGTCACCCTAGACAGTATCACGTCGTCCTCGTCCTTCAGCGTGGCGGACTCCTTGAATACTAGAATCTAGATCGAAGGTTTTCGTAGTTGGACGGAGCAGGCTCTCCCTAACTCGATTTACCAAAACGGACCTGTATTTCCAAAAACTACGAAAATACCTTTACCGTGACAGAGTTACCCTCATTAAAAAAAAACATATTCGAAGTTGCACGGTCTTGGCAGGTTACTTAAGAGTAATACCTTCTCGCTACCATGGTTACTTTCGGCCATCGAAACTGTTTAGCCCCCTTCCAATGTCTCTGGAAAGAAAATTTTTGACACGTTTCCCGAATGGTTGTGAACTTGTGATTCACAAAGGTTACAGCGCACGGCACACCTAAAGGTTCCTGCAAATTGATCCTGATCTAACGGTTTTGGAATGGATACATCGTGAAATCATGAAATCTTATTGAATATGGGACCCACTATTATGTTTTGACTATGGGCCCTTTAGATGAACTTATGAACTTTTATGTGAATTTTTTATGATGATAATTATAATAATAATATATCTAAAATTTTTTATAAATTTTATGTTTTTTTATTTTTTTGTTTTTTATTATTAACCAACTACATATTGTAAAATTCAAATTTGATTATATAAACAATTCATCCAAATATGTGATAATCAGATCCAATTATAGTTTCAAGTATCATTGACATGCCTACCTACTTGGATATATTCTTCTTTTTATAGTATTTTTATCTTTTTGGTGTATCTTTTTTTATTCATTTATCAAAAAAAATGTAAGATTTAAATAGAAAGAATGAGACAAAAAGTAGTAATTAAATTTATAATTTAAACCTTACAATTAAACATGGACTAAATTAAAAAAATGAGTATTTTAGTCACTATTTTAAAAACTGGATCAAATCGAATAGTTGAACCATTTTGGCCCAGGAACTAGTCAAGTCATTGATTCTGTTTTGGCCCCGAACCGCTATTTTACAAAAAAAAATAAAGAAAAAATAAATAAAGAAACCATTGAAATGGTTAGAGAACCACTGACCCATTCGGTTTAACCATTCAAATGTTCGACCTGATTAATAGCTCTCGGATTGTTTTCAAACTAATTCCAATTTTTTTATTTATTTTAAAATATAATTTAGAAAATAAAAAATGAAAAAAAACCGTATCTCATAATATTGTTCAATTATTCCTGATGGCCAAAATTAGTTAGGATTTTTAGTTTTTTTTTTCATTTTGATTTTGAATTTTCTCATTTTTGTGATTCTTTTTAAGTTGTGACAACAAAAAAAAAAATTGTAATTCCAATGAAAAATCAAAAAATCAATGCAAGAGATGAGAAATTAAACATTGATCTTATATTAAAATCTTAGATACACCAAGTCACTAATGAAGAAAACGATCTGAGATTTTAAAGAGATTTATAGAGATGAAAGAGATGTAAAAAGAGGGCAAATAGTGCTATAGTGGCAATGATGATGAACATGGATATAGTCGTCAATGGCTTCTTCTTCTCAAGGCAAGGCAAAGGGTTATGCAACAATGATCGGTGAACATGATAACAACCACCTTTAGTGACACTTCCTTTTTTCTTCTTCTTCTCTTTTTATTATTATTATTTTTTAAACTTCTCAACTTAAATCAGCCTCACCTCCTTCTCAAAGTCTTATACTCTCATTTCATAATAATGTATATACACGGTAGACTTTAACCTAATCATAATCTAACGGTCAAAATAAAAAGTTACATTGTATTTTACATCTTACCGATTTGACCCGCTCAAATTGGACGGTTGAACCCTAGACCCATAAATCGAAAATCAAAGCGGTTCCATTTATGGGTTGGCTTTGAAAACCTTAATTTTAGTCAAAAATAAAGTTCCACAATCTTATTCATATTTTTAATAGTAATGTAAATAAAGAATTATAAATGTGTTTAATTTTTTTTGTATTTTTGTGTATAAAAATAATTCTCATATGTCACACTTACGTTTTGTTTAATATGATAAATACATGATATTATACATGTGCATGAATGTTTTTTTGCAAAATTTATGTATCCTTTTCATTTTTGTATTTTTATATTTTATTAATTTTTATTAATAATTAGAATGGTCTATTCATCCCACCTAATTAGTTTAAACAAAAAATTAGAATCGAAATCAAAATCGATTGGAATTTATTATCATTTCAAAGGGGGGGGGGGGGGGGGAGGGAATGGGGCTCTAATTTATTGCCCACAAGGTGTCCCTACATCCCTACCCAAAGGACAATACAATTGCACATTGAGAATATCTCACTTATCATTCATGAGAAGATGTTCCCAATACACGGCGATGGTGTTTTGTGGGTACAAATGTGGGAATAATTTGTGGGTAGTAGATTCGGAGTTGATGGAATGACCATTCTATTAAATGGAGGAATATCATTCCATTGGAAACAAGAATGAGATTCTAATTACGCCTAACCAAATGGTTGGACCATTCCAATTATGAATCAAGATTCCTATTCCCATTAACTAAACGGGCCCTATGTTAAAAGATAGACTTGTACTATATCTATATTTGTATTATATATAAAAGTGCAGATGTAGAGTATAATTTTTTTTACTAAAATTACCATATATTTTTTAATTTGTTTGATACAAGGTACAAAAGTCAATTTGTTATATTTTTAATGACTACTAAAATGACAATATTTGTGTATTTAGTTCATCACCTGAATGTAAATTCATTAATTACTTTCCAACTCATTTAATCCCTTTCATTAAGTCTTATACTTAAGGTATTAACTCCCATTTTTCTCTTATTAAATCCTATACTTAAGTTATCATTCATTAATAAATGCTACTAATTATATCTATGTCAATATTTTTAATAGTATAAATCCATATATTTTAAAACTCACTTAAAAACAAAATCATCTTTTATCCAAGTGGTGGTTAAGCAATTCAACCATCCGAATCAAGTTGATCAACCTTTGAAGTCATAGTTAGGTAATGCAATTTTTAAAATAAAATAAATATAGAAGTTTACAAAAATGTATAACATTAGATGCATTTATAACATTTTATTAATCAAATTTAAAAATAAGTGTAATAAACAATAATTATTTTTATTGATAATGAGAATGAAGTGCATAATTTAGAACTGACCAAAAATGAAATTGTTTTATTGTTTGACAAAGATCAATAATTCAACTTTTGTGTCAAATGTGTTAATCTTTAATGTCATAATTAAATAATAAAAATTAATAAAATATAAAACATACAAAATGAAAAAATACATATATTTTGCAAATATATATATATATATATATTTGTCATATTAAACAAAAAGTAAGTGTGGCATATCATAATTATGTTTACACACAAATATAAAAGGAAAAAAAAAAGAAAAAAAAACTGAACACACCCATAATTCTATATTTACGCTAATGTTAAAAATATGAATAATATTGTAGAACTTTATTTTGACTAAAATACTCATTTTTAATTTAATCCTCATTTAATTGTGATGTTTAAATTGTAAATTGAACTACTACTTTTCACCTCATTCAATTCCAATCATTTAAAACTTATATATATATATATATATATATATATAGGAAAAATATACACCAAAAGGATAAAGCATCACAAAAAAAAATCTAGCCAAGCAAGTAGGGTGTCATTGATACTTTGAAACTTCACAACTCAATCCGATTATCACATATTTGGGTGAGATATTAATGTAATCAGATTTGGATTTTATAATTTACACACGATTAATAATAAAAAGCCAAAAAATAACAAATACATAAAGTTTATAAAAAAAAATTGGATGCAAAAAAATAACAAATTCATCTAGAATTGCCACATGCACACTTACTAGTTCTATTAAACAATTATAAGGTCAACCATGTTATATGGAGGAAGGTGTTGGACAATCAAAAAACCAAAAGTAAGGTGTCCTAAAAATGAGTGTTAAGATGCATATGATGGGATGAATGAGTGAAAAAAATAGAAGTCATAGGATTAGAATTTGAATCATTCATAAGAACTTATCAAGTAGGTGATAAAGTTAAAGTAGGCTAAGATGGTTTTGTCATGTGCATAGAAAATCATCAACAACACTCATAGTAAGAAAGTGTTTTGTTACGAGTTGAATGGGGGGTTAAAAGGGCAAGGGGTAGACCAAAAAGGACATGGGTAAAAAAAATGCAATTGCAATTTCACAATAAATATGTCATTAAACAAAATAAATCAATAAAATAGGACTCATGTAGGAGACCCCAAGTTGATGTTGGGATAAGGATTGGAAAATGATGATGACGAAGATGATGATGTGTGTCTTTTGTCACATCATATATGAGTCAATTCAGCTAGAATGATTAGACTTCATCTAAAGAAAGGCAATTTGTATGTATTGCATGTTTCAACTATAAACAACATCAAATAACCCCCCACCAATGAGGGGTGATCATATCAACTCACCCGAGAAAACTCCTGGGCTTAGGCCTAGGTTTTGTGATCAAAGCCTAGTGTGAGTTTAGGCCTATAAATTTCAGGGCCAAGCTTAGCTCCAAAACTTCAAACTTGTTTTAACACATACACGTGCGCACACGCATGCACACACACACACACACACATATATATATATATATATATATATATTATCTTGTTTTATAGTTTATACTTTATGTATAAATATTATAATATAACACCTGTTATTAAAATATTTTATATTATGCATGCATAAAATAAATTTTATACACATATTATATAATATTTTATACATAAAAGCTATAGACCCAAAACTATATATAGTCGCATGTGCAATACCCAGCCCCCACCAAGTGATGGTGGCTTAGCTGGTACATTCTTTGGGTTGTTGGGATCAAATCCCACTGTCACTTAGGGTTGGAGGGTTGTGTAGTCTCATGACCCCTGTCCCCCAATGGAAAATGAGCCACTACCAATTTGTGTAGCCCTTGTTCGTTTGATGAGAGATTGTCCTAGCTACACAATCAGGTTATTGGAAATTGTCTCACTTATCCATTACCCACTTTATATTATAATGGATAGGACGATTAGGCTATAGGCATTTAGAAAAGAAAAAACATTTATTTATTGTTATTATTATGCCAATTCCATGAACTCCCCCAAATGTTACAAGAAAGGTGTAATTGATATAATTGAGGAAACTATTGGATAACTCATCATCATCATAACATGCGTTGTTCTGATTATATGGGGTTTGGCTACATGGATCTTTCTTTTGCCATTCTAATTAAATTATTGGTGCTTAAATTATTTCTTACTATTTATACTTATGTCCTTTTTGATCTACCCCTGTTACTTTTAATCTCTTCAAATTGCAACAAATCATTTCTTATGGGGGGTGTTGATGGTCTTTCATGCACCCCTCCATTTTACCCATATTGCTTTAATTTTATGGGCGACATCCTCCTTAACCTCTCCCTTATTATGAACGAACCGACCTAGGGGAAAAAAAGGTCACACTGAGTTATCAATTGGTTTGCACTTTATCATTATTAAATTTATATATCATGTATTCTGTTTTACTCATACTTTAAAACCTCTTGTTTATAAAGCATTTGTTCATAAACTTAATTTTACATTTAATTTATTAATTAAAACAATGTCATTGACAAACAATATGCACCATGTGACCTCTTCTTGAGACTAATATAATTATATTTACATTATTTACAGCAGTTTGAAAGTATATTTTATTTTATTTTTATAAATTCCCACATATAATCATTATCTTTGAAGTCATCAAAATTTTTATAACTATATTTACCCTTTTTTTTGCTTAGTGGGCAACACATTTGTTAGTATTGCAATTCAATTTCCCTTGATACAAATGCATGGGATTACAAATTTGGGAGAATGACTATTCAGCCCAGGGTCAGAATTCATAGGCACAAAGTACAGTTGGGATATATGCCAACTCAGAATTGATGTCAAATTGCAAGCGGGCAATAATGCATAGGATGGGGGTAATTGATATCTGAAATATTGTAGATCTGCAATGAAAATCAGAATTCTGCAATGGACCTGTCTATACGTCTCCGAACAAAATTTGGGTCTTGTTGTAAACACCATCAAAGTTGAGACCCAATATTCATTGGGCTTACATGGACGTAGAGGAGGTCTTCATCGGCCCACAAAAAGAACAAAAAAGTTATATATTTCTGTAAATTTAAAATTATCAAATGGTTACTGGTTTTTTTGACAATGCCGATTTTTGGTGTTGACCCTCCATTAAGTTTGAGGCGCCCCACAACGTCCTACAGCACATCCGGGGTAAGTTATCACTTATCAGGGTACCATCCCGATTAGCGGTGCCCGGTTCCGGGTTAGACCGTTAGTTGGTTCGATTAGCGGTGCCAAACCCGACACAAAAACGAATGCCAAATGTGTAAATCTAATGTCTTCCCTTCTAGCTGTCTTCCTGGGGTTGATATCGTTGCAATGGAATCTTCTCTAATAGGGGATTGATAGCATATAGTAAATGTGAACAGACAGAAATCTAACCATAGACATTTGAGATAAAAGATTACAATCAGACGGGTTTCGTCTGCAGTTGACAGTTCTGGGGATTCCATTCTAACGGATGTGGATTAAGGAGTACAATCCTGATTGTCTTCCTCAGGTAGACAAGCAGGGACGATAAATCCGTTCCGGGATGCACATGTAAGCAGAGGGAGCCAGGGAGGTCACTCGACAGTCGAAACTCGCTCGATTCGATTCGAGCCAGGGCCCAATAAAGAGAGAGATAGAGAGGGGGGAGAAGAGAAGAGAAGAGATTTCCCTCTTTTTATTATCAATTTTCGCGTTTTCCCCCAGCTCAATTGTGCTTCAAACACTCCCAAAACCAGACGGAAACGAAACCCTACCTCTGCTGCAACTCTTCCCCCTGAGACGGTTCGGCTGTTCAACAATCGGGGTAGGTTTCCTCCTTTTCAATATTCTTTGATTATTTTGTTTTGCTGCTTTTAGGTTTCTTTTCCTATTTTATAAATGGGTTCGTTCTTGTTGGGGTTTTATTTATTTTATTTTTTGTTTTCTGTTGGGGATTTTTGCTGGTTGTTCATGGGTGATGGGTGGAAGTCGATGTGGTTTTTATCCACATCTGGTGTTGGTTTAGGCGGACCAGTTCATGATATTTGAAAAATCAGGTCGTAGTCTAGTTGCTTGCCCTAGTAGGTATTGCTTCCACAGGGTTTTCCGTTTCTGTTAAAAATTTTCATCATTTAATTAAATATTAAAACTGTATTGTAATTAAAATCATTGGGGAGAATGTACGCTATGGTGATTGCTGGAATGCACACAAGATTGGTTTTCTTATTTAATAAGGGCTACTCTGATTTTTTTCAAATTTGTTTTAACATTAAAGGATTTCCTGGGTTTCTTCTCCGTCTGGGCTTTATTTAGGACCAAGTGGGTTGCTTTCTTTTAGGGTATGTGAAGGTAAATAGATGGCTCTGAAGAAGTGTAAGGTGCTTAGCTTTCAAACTGTAGCTCCTTCAGTGGAAAAAATTGGTGTGGCATTTAGTTTTTCCTGAACTTTTTTATTTTTGCTTCATTTCCCGCCGAGTTTTGTCTTCTTCCTGTATTTCTCTGCCTCTGAGTCCTGTTTGTGTTCTTCCATTTATTTATGGAGAATGCATTTCTTTTTCAACTATATATACTTTCTATTTCTATTTCTAGTTCTTCTCCAGTTATATAATTGGTTTTGTGCTTCATTTTCTGCTTCTGCGATTCCCTCTTCTTGGTCCAAGAATTTGGGTTTACACATGAATTTTCAGTCAATCATTTAATGAATAGTTTCCAATTAATGCCCGTACGTTTAGGGATGCTTTCTCATAAATAAAATATTAAACTCATAAAAGTTCATAGATCATTTCTCACAACTTCAACCATGCCCTTTTTGGCCTGTCCCTAACTCTTCTAGACCCTTCAATTTGTACTGGATCAATTCTTCTCACAGTTGCTGTAGATGGTCTTTTCTGTTTGTGACCAAACTATCTTGGTTTACTCTGCCTCAGTTTATCACCTATTGGAGCTACTCTTTCCTAGGTTCCTTTTCAATAAATTCATTATCCTATATCATTTCCAGTTTTCTCACTCATCTATCTCAACATTTGCATTTCTGCTATGCTCATCCATTACTTTTTCTTGTGTTTGTATTATATAAAAGAAGATTTAATTAACATAACAAATTCCATATTTTTCTTGTAGAGGTTTTTAGGGTACAAAGATAAACTTTCATATTTACTATTTTACTTATGCAATCTACTAGGACACATGATGATAGAATTTGCAACATACATTTTTTTTTTTTTTTTGTAATTACTATGCTGACTTTGGATGCGTGTATGAGTCCATATTTTTTTCTTTCTTGCCTAGTCAGACTCATGGACATATGTTAGGCTCTGAGTCCTATGCCTGTAACTAGACTAAAATATTCATTTTGTGTGTTTATATACTATTTTCTTTTTATTATTTTCTTATTTGTTAGGTTTTACTCAACACTGACATTGCCAAATGCTGTATTGACCCTCAAAGACTTAAAAACCTGAACAAATAAGTAAGGAAGAACTTAAAATTTTGTCTAATCAACACATTTTCTTCTTTCATCTTTTCTTTTCTTCTTTTCCTATAACAAAAATAGGGGTTCAGCCCCTATATTATTTTGAATTTTCATCTTTCTTTTTCTGCTCATGACTATGCTGGTTTTCTATTCTTCAACATGAAGTTTATATTTTTCTTATGAAAATTATGGATAATTATCAAGGAAATATGGTTATGAAACCTACCCTGGGAAATATTTTTTTTTTCTGTTTTACTTGGCAACACCTAGGTTCTGTTGCCTAGCCTTGCCTTGGTGCCTTGAAAACTATGCAATACAGCTTGTCAGTAAATAATTTAGGGGAAACCTGCTTATTGATATAGATAAGTAATGTGTAGGTACCTTACAAAATAAATAAATAATAAATTCTTATAGAAAAAATAAATAAATTATAGGTTACATTTTCACCTATTTATGCACCTAATTCTGGATTTTCACTCGATTTGGTTTTGTGCATGTTTATTTATTACTATAAGTTTTGGTTTCTAGATCCATTCCTTAAGTTTGGATTTTAATGCATTTCAGAATTAACAGAAGTCTATATATCCTTGCATGGTCATATCTTTAATATATTTTAACCTTTCACACTCATACAATCATATCCCCCTTCCCCTGTTAGGAAAAGGACCTTGCTAATTGTTCAAATCGTTTTCTATTCCTTCATGTTTTGTTGACTGACTTTTCTGTCCTCACCATTTAATTTTTGAATATTCATGCAGATTGCAACATTACTTTCTTTTGATTTACTAAAGAAAGAAATTCTTTAGCTTTATTTGGATACGTGAGTTCTCAATGGGGGATGCAGAAAATACCCTTCCTCCTTCAAAAAAGAGGGTTGCAGGAAGAGAACTCTCTCGGGATAACCCTGGTCTTGATGATGAGGAAGATGCTCCTGAACAAGAGATGGGGACTTTCAAGAGAGCCAGTGATGAAGTGTTGGCAACCAGAAGAATTGTTAAGGTTCGTCGTCATCAACCTTCTTCTGCTGCTTCTTTCAATCCATTTGCTTCAATTTGCCTGGTACCTCCTACTCAACCCAGCTCAGAACCAGCTAGTGTTATTCCTAAAGTGCAACCAACTGAACCAAGTGGTGAGAAGGATGCTTCTGAGGGGGTAGATGAAAAAGGTACTGTGGATAAGGAAACTGTAGAGGCTTCTGTGGTGGCTGAACCTGAAGGGGAGGTTAAGAACAATCAACACTCAGAAAATAAGAGTGATGAACCAGAGGTAGAACCTGAAGGGGAGGGCAAGAACAATCAGCACTCAGAAAATAAGAGTGATGAACCAGAGGTAGAACCTACTGCTGATAAGGAGAAAGAAACTCCTGCTGCTGAGGCTACTAAACCAGAGACAAATGACAAAAATACTAAACCAGAGACAAATGATGAAAATGAAGCAGCTGCAGGGGAAGAAACTGAGAATGAACCTAAGAAAGAAAACAGCTCTGAAAATACATCTCCAGCTGTAACAGCAGAAACTGAAAAGGAAGCTGAGAAAGACCATGGACATGAAAACACACCTCCAGCTGCTGCAACAGCTCCTTTGAGTTCATTCCAACAGTTGTCAAGCAGCCAAAATGCGTTCACAGGGCTTGCTGGAACTGGATTTTCTAGTTCCTCTTTCACGTTTGGGTCAATTCCAAAAGATGCACCTGCATTTAGTTCTAGTTCTGGGTCTCTTTTTGGAATGAAGAATGACAAATCACCTTCTTTTACTTCCTTCAGTTTTGGTAACTCTAACAATGGGAACTCTTCTCTCTTTGGTGCTGCCGGAGCATCCAATGCCACCAAGGGTGAGGGTAGTAATGTTGCATCCATGCAGGAGGTTCCAGTTGAGACAGGGGAAGAGAATGAGAAGGCAGTTTTCACTGCCGATGCTATCTTGTTTGAGTACCTTGATGGAGGGTGGAAAGAACGTGGAAAGGGAGAACTCAAGGTGAATGTCTCCACAACTGGCACTGAAAAAGCCAGACTTATAATGAGAGCTAGGGGAAACTACAGGTTGATCTTGAATGCGAATCTTTATCCAGACATGAAGCTCACAAATATGGACAAGAGAGGTGTTACTTTCGCTTGCGTGAATAGTACTGGTGAAGGTAAGGATGGTCTATCTACATTTGCTCTTAAGTTGAAGGATGGTTCCATAGTGGAAGAGTTCCGCGCAGCAGTTACTGCACACAAAGGCAAAATGACCACAGTTCTGAAGACACCAGAAAATTCACCCAAGGCTTCGGATGATTGAATTGTCCAGTGTTAAAATCTAAAGGGAATTCTTTTTTCCCTTTAACCTCGCCGTGGGTGATAGCTTCTGAAAATTCTCCTTTTATTCTTGTTTATGTTTTGGTACTCTGTAAGGTGTTATGTAGCTGAGAATTTATAGGCTCCCATCCAACTGGTTGTTGTTTATTTACAATCTTGTCTTTGGCGGACATTATTTTTCCCTTTTTGCGATAAAGCCTGGGTTGGACCTGCATAATTGCAGCTGAGGAGATATGGACTAATTGTAATGCTTGAGATACTTTAACAGAACGGATGTCTTTATTTGGAAACGGCGAAATATACTGATGCATGTTTTAAATGCTGAATTCTCTTCGGTTGGTTTTTACTTAGACTATGTTAACTTATAGATTGATAGATAATGCTTATGCAAGTTGTGAATAATTTGCTTATACCTCTTATTTTGATTTTCCTTTCCGCATCATTCATTTCCTTTGATCCTTTCAACTTGATTTTCCAGATGCTGCTGTTTTCTAATTTAGAGAAATTTCCTTTAATTCATTGGTGTTGTAAAAAAGTTATAGCAGTTCAAGTAGCTAATTGGATAATGGATACTATTGAGAGAAGTTAAAGTGGCATCTCAGTGGGCTTTGTAGCAAGCTCATCTATCTAGAGGCAGAAAACTGTGTTGGGCTGATCATTTGGCATTGGGAGCCATTGAGCTCAATTTTGACAGGGAGCCTTAGGCCTTTCGGATTAGAGAACATTTCTGGAGCCAGGAGATGAGATATTCTGATCTTTGTGCTATTGGTATTGGAGACATGTTCTGAACAGAAATGATTGACCTTTGATGCTTGTGCTTTGAGTGAACAAAGGTAGAGAATTGTCATGATGTAATTGGGTGGCTTGGCTGTTAGATTGCTCAGGGGGCTGTAGGCCTTTAGCCTTTATGACCTCAATGAGGCTATTGAATATCACACCAGAAGATAAAACCAGACTAGCATGAAAGAGTGACAAATAAAAGCAAAATACAACCACCCCACCAATAACCTACAGTCTTTAACGTCCATGAAAATGAACTAAAATGGATTTCAAGGAGGGTTTGCAAATAAAATTCTCGGATTTGGGTATAAGAGAATAAAATGTGGAAAGGGTAGGGTCAGTGAAGGTTTTGCATTTTCATGTGTGAGGAGGATTTGGATTCTAAAAGTTTAACCCACTATGGGTTTGGAGAGAATACATATTGGGAGGTTTAGGGAGGTGGGTTGGGTCTAAATTTACCAAATGCTTTCTAAAATTTTTCCTTTGCCATCTCTACAATTAGGGCTGTTCATTAAACTAATGAAACCGACCAGTCTAACTCAATTTGACCCAATTTGATCGGTTTTTTAATTATTTCAGTTGGTTTCGGTTTAAGTAAAACAGTGACACACCCATAGTTCAGGAGAGATTTTGGAGGCTACACGTTTTAATAATTAATTGCTTTCTAAATTTGTTGATAAGCATGAACCAGGATGTAAGAATGTGAGGTAAAATCTAGAGTTTACATTGTTACATAAGTATTTGAAATATGGTATAGTGCTGGATTTATTGTTTTCCAAAGCTAGATGTCCATGTTCAAATTTGGTTATTTGAATACGAGAGAGAATTAATGGTTTAGTTGGTAAAAATTAATGGTGCATAGGGGAGAGAGAAATAGAAAATTAATTGCGAATTAATGTCAGGTGAAAGAATGAAAATTAATTAGAGAAATAAATTTGAAATAATGGTTCAAATGGGAGTTAATGAGAAAAAATAGGGGGTAGTCATAGAAACAGTATGAATCTGCTCCTCACACAGACTTCACAGTATGTCTCAACTGCACATCAAGAACATCTCCCGTACTTATATGTTATTACTCATGAAAGATGTTTCCAATACTCGGAAAGATGTGATTGTGTCATGCTTGATCTGTGTGAAGAGTTCTTTGTGAGGAACAAAGGGGTAGAACAGGGTGCACTAGGTAGGGGTGCAACTTGGCTGGGCTACCAGGTTGGGTTTTTGTCAAAATTTGATTGAGCTTCGTCTAAAGTATGTAAAATGCCAACTCGAGTTGTGCCCCTATCACTAGGTCCACTGACCTTGCCACGAATAACTTGCATTTACATTCTCACGCCTTTATATAGCAGAGGGATACCGAGTGACCATCTGGACTATTGGGCCATTAGCAAACATGGTCAGATTCACTCCATCTCTTTTTCTCTTTATATGAAGCAATTTTTTTCTAGCCGGTTGTAGTGGAGATTTGGGATCAATCCCATTGCCACCAGAGTAGGGGTATGAGAGATGGACTACCCCCTCTCGTGTAGGGGTGCAAATGGATTGGATCAATGATTTGATTTGAGATCCGTTCTTATTTGATTGAATTTGACACCCGTGTTTGGATCTTCAAATTAGACCGGATCAAATAATATGATTTGATTAGAAATCGGATCAGATTCGGATCACCCCCTATCTGATTCGAGGAGATCCAATCTGATCTATATTATATATTTATAAATACAATTATATGTATAATACATATATATGTTATTTATTTATTTAAAAATATTTTTTTATAAATTTATTATATTATTTATTTATTTATAAAAATGTATATATATATATTGATGAAAATAATTAAAAAATACTTGCATTTTTTGTTTTTACTTTATTTAAATTAATATACTTTATTATTATAATTTATTAATTTTTAAAGAAAACAAGTTGAATCAGATCAGATTTAAAGATCTGACTTACCGATAGGATTCAAATTCAAATCGAGTCCTATTGATTGGATTGGATCCGACATGAGCAATGTCGGATTGGATTTGAATATACCCTGATTCAAATCCGATTCGATCTGTTTGCATCCCTACTCTCGTGTTGTCTCATGACTATACAATTGCTGAAACCTCCCCTCAACTGTTTGACCATTGCTGAAACATCCCCTGAACTTTTTGACATAGTTGCATGTGGATCCTTGACAAGAAGCATAAAAATGTCTAAAATACCCATACAGTTATTATTGAGGATGGTTTCTATAGAAAAACAATACAAACTTATGAACAACATAAAAGAAGGGAGTTTAAAGTTGCAGCTTTACTTTTGAGGAATTGATATGAAAGACAAATCAATTTCAGGAAAGAGATAAGAAGGGTTTGGAATAGAAAATTTGAAAAATAAACATTTTTATGCCTCTTATTAGAGGATCCAAATAGAGGAGGTTTATTTGCAAATGTGTTAAAAAGTTTGAGGGAGGTGATTGCTACTACCAAACTTCAGAGGAGATTTTAGCAATGATCAGAAACTTAGGGGTAACAAGTATCAATATACATGTGATCCAAGGGGCAAAACTCATGGATTGAAACTGTTTTATTTGCCCAACTTGAACCATGCCATAACTAGGAAGGCTATTAGCTCTTGAATAAAGCCATTTGTTTTAAATCCTTATATATATTTAGCATATTAGGGACCTTGAAAATCAATACATATCAAGGTTTTAAAAATCGACATGGAACTGGAACCATTTTAGCCACCAGTTCGATTCAAATGAACGGCTAAAACCGTTGATTGAGTCAAACAGATCACTGACCAATTCAACAAATTTTGATCAAGGACCAAGTTTGGTGTAAAATGAAACGGGTTGTTTGAACGAATTCCCAGACGATACTATCATATGTACCATGGAATACGCATTAATATTTTAAACCATAGCAGATCCAGTCTCAGATTTAAGCGATACCTTTTGAAAATCAGATTGGAATCAATGATTTATTTTGCTTTGTTTTTTGGCCTTTCGCATTAAAATTGATTAAAGCACGGAACCAACTTACATAGCCATCCTCCTCAATCCCACTGAAATCACAGAAACATGGGATTGAGGGTATGCTAAGAAACAAGATTACTGCTTAATTTCTGCACATCTGAGATCAATAACGAGTTCACTTTGCCTCATTCAAGGACGGACGAAAGCATCCGTCCCAAGATTTTTATTGGGTCAGCTGGATCTATTAATCCACGTCAGAACTGCTTGTCCCAATGCGTTTAAATGAGAAACGATTGGTTACAGTGTTTGTCTAACGACAATTACTCCAACTATTTTCAACTTCTACAGTTTACATCTATTTGGGTTTGAGTTTTTTTCCTAAAATCAAAAAGCAGAGAGAAGGAGGCCGAACTTACTCCTCTCCATCACCATTACAGAGCACATGAAAAGCACAACCATTTCCATAATACGAACCGGTTAGCTTTTATTTTTTATTGTCTATTTTTTCTTTCATTCTGGTCTCTGTAACGCCAATAAACCTTTTCATTTCCGCCAATAACCCCTTTGTTTCTATTATTACTTATTAGAACTAGTTAGCTTTAAGCCTTTAAACAAGAAATCTTCTTTGTTCTGTTGATAACTTCATCAATGATTAGGTTTAATCTTTAACATGAATTGTTCGTCTGCCGACAACTTCATCTATAACTTACAGTAAACAACTTTGTTTTTAATGCATGGAACTATTTGTTTGTATCTCACCAATATATAAAGAAAAAGACAGAGGGTAATATTTGGCTGGTTAATGTGTTTCTTTCACATGTAGGGAGTTGTTAACGTATTAGATCTAAAACCATATTTCATCTTTCTTTTTTTTTTTTGCTTGATATTACATAGTTTTTAGAATGGTGAGACCTAGTTATTGGCGTAACAGAAATATGGTTTTCAATAACATTTCCATTTTCTTTTTGGGAAAGGAAATAAAAAGGGAAGAAAACAAGTTTTTCATTAAGATTTGGTAGAAAAGGGACAGAACAGAAGAGAAGCAATCATATCATCTTCATATTTTATTTCATTTTATTCTTGAACAATCATAGCACAACTAGAGTCAATTACTAATGCTTCTTGCTGCATGTCTGAGAGCAACCATTGACACAGGCCTCCACTTCTTCGGCACCTGCAAAATATTATCAAGCATCTGAGTGAGAAAATGTTATATATCAAGAGAGAGAGAGAGATGATATGATATATACCGGGGTTTTTCTCGGTACTGATGTTGGAGCACTTAGAATATGCACAACCCGATGTGCAGGGGTAAAGGGGATCATTTCTAGAGGTTGGAATGCAGTGTTTCAAGCAATTGATAGCACATTGTTTGGGGGTGTGTTTGATGATAAAACATAAACCAAAGCATGCCGGATAACATTCTGTGAAAGAGGCCGATACTGTGGTCGCAAGCATGACCAAGGCCAACACCATAAATGCCCTCATACTATTGCCCTTCATCTTCATTCTTAAAAACATTAAACAAAACAAACCCTAAAGCTATTAGCTGATGAAACTTCTCTGCAACTCTAAACTAACCCTATTCTGCTCTCTTCATCTCTTCAACCAGAACTAGATTTATAGGAAGTTGAACCTGGTTATCCAATGTTCTCATTAATCTACTCATTAATTCCATGTAAGAGTAAGCTAAACCATTTTTAGAAAGTATAGCTGGTTACTCTTAATTAAGTATGAACACACTTCACTATGTGCAAGATGTCAAGCTAGCAAAGCATTTGTGTCAGTGAAAAATGAGATAATTTGGCCTCATCGCTTGCTTCTTTGTTTCTTTTCTCTCTTTCTTTTGAACCCTGAATTGATAATACCATCTGGTATATTCTCATTTCGGCCCACCTGTATGCTGTATGGAGCTTTATTGACGGTACTGGCAATGCATCAATGAGTATCAGTAAGTCCATGCATCCAATGCCAGACTCACACAGATTTATATTCACTCTGTTTAAACTTTTTTTTTTACTCATTTGAGCTCTAAATTCAGTGTTATTGATGTATTTATTGGTTTTAATTAACATAAATCTTATAGTTAATCCATCACTGTATCCATGCATTTATTAAGTATATATCTTAGAATTGCCTTTCTAGTACTCTTTGATTTGGTTCTTTCTGGTTTAAGTTTCAACCTCTTGTGCGTCTGATGTGGTTCATGTCAGCCCCTGGTTTTATCGAGAAAAGTACATAAACTGCATCATTTAAAAGCTTTTGCACACTCACTGCTCCAGAGTTGTAAATTGATAAATCACTTCACCATTCATCTTCTTCAGTGGTTCTATTTTTTTGGATGTGTTTTTCAGAGTAAAGAGGAGGTGTGGATTCATAAAGATTTGAGGTTCTATTGAAGTTTTTTCTTTTTCTTTTTTTTTTTTTTTTATGGAAAAAGGTTAGTTAGAGTAGTTACTGGATAGAACAAAAACAGGATTTATGTAGCAACCCCCTTTTAGTAAGGACAAGGCTTAGACGATGATAACGATGGTGATGTGGCAAAAACAGGGGTAGGGCTAGACCAGTTTCTTGGTGGCTAAGGCTGAATTTGACATTCCTTATTTTAAGGATTTATCTCCTTTTTGCAATTAAAAATTCATTATTCATAGGGGCATTACTTTTAAGTGTGTCAGGAAAATAATTCTAAGAACACCAAAGTTAGGTCTTAGATAACAATAAATAAGGTTTATAAACATGAAGAACACATAACTTGAATAGTTTATATGAAATATACACTAGGAAGACACACTTAGGAAGCTTTGAAAATGATAGTATAATTAATATATATGCATGCAAATCTTTTCTTTTTGGTTCTATGGGGCTATACAACCAGCGGGGGAGGGGGTAACTCATCCTCCAAACCTGTATCCCCAACCTTGGTGAAGGTGGGATGATTTGATCCCAAGTCTCTGCTACAACCAATAAGAGACCTTATCAACTAAGCCACTTGGCACCTTTGCATCCATATCTTAATTCTTAGAAAACAATATAATTATTATTAAAATAAATATAGAAATTTTAATAATTGATTGTTTTCAAAATTTGTTGATAACCATGCATGAACTAAGAAAAGAAAATGTCAGTTGACATCTAAAACTCACATAATTATGACAATTAATTGAAGCAAGATCTTAGTGGTGGAATTGTTGTCTCCTAACCTAGCTAGATACATAGGTCGTTTTTTAAACATAAATTATTAGAAAATAAGTTTAAATTTGAATTAATACACACACACACAGACTCAGAGAGAGAGAGAGAGAGAGAGAGAGAGAGGTGTGAATGTACAATTGACACGAGTGGGAATGGAATAACAAATCAACCATTCTACACACTCCAAATTTTGATGAATACCACCTGATTGGTCACTCTTTTATGATACCTTTTATGGTAACTTTTGATTAGGTGTAAGTTTTTCCAGTATTTTATCTTTCCAATATTATTGTTGAACCCAAATTTAGAGTTGAACTAATGATTTAAATGGGAGTTGCTGAGGGAGATTATGAGTTAAGGCTCAGTTTGGAAGGAGTATAAAATACAAATATGTATTATTTTGTATGTATTAGATTTGTATTATATATATTTTGTGTTTGTTCCATGGTTTTTAAAACCGATCCGGTGACCGAACTAGTCAGGGGTCTGGTTACCGGGTTGAACGGTCTGGCCGTTCGAATTGAATGCTCGGCCCGTTCTGACAAGAAAAAAAAAATAAAAAATTGTTAAAATTGTTCGAACGATTCAAACGTTAACCACCCGGTTCAGTGGTTCGCTGATCAAAATCAATGGTTTTGAGGGGAAGTCCAATTTTTGGGGAAAATGGAACCGATCATCTGACCGGTTCCCTATTTTTTCCAGTCCAACCATTTGGTCCAGTCCGGTTTTGAGAACCATGGATTATTCTCTTTCCAAACTGAGCTTAATGAGAAAAAATAGGAGCTAACAAGAGAAACAAATTTGAATTGGAAAAAAGATAAAAAGGAGAATATATATCAACCTTGTACTATTGACATGGGTGTTATAACGTTAGAATAGTGTATTGACCATTCCACTCATGTTGTATGCCTATAAGCTCCAAAACCAATATGTCCTGGGGTTTGAGGCTAGTTAGTGTGACCTGCAGAGCTTGGATTTGCTATCCACAAGAATTTAGGCACAATTCACATACAACCCCATACAACAACATATTAGAGATTTCTATGGCTATATATATAATTTCTTGTGACTTGTGAGTAAGCAGATCTGGTCTCGCACCTAACTGATACCTTCAACATCACATTGGAAGATCCTCACAGTCCATCCCAATTATATATTGGGAACATCTACCATGACAAGTACAAGATATGTTCCCAATGCACACTGTGAGATGTGCATGTGGGGTGCCAGTGGAAGCACCAATCTGAACTCATATAGGAATCAACGACTTTTCAACCACATTATTTCAGGATTTTTTTCTTTAAAATTGATTGAGTTATGCACATAGCAGAACCAAATTATATGGCCAAGCTCCTTAATCCCATGAAATTAAAGAATACAAATATGGGATTAGGGTGCAAATTTAGCAAATATTACTGCTTTCTGCACATCTAAGAAAGCTTCATACTCTGTACTTTATTAGTGAACAGTGACCCCGTAATTGAATGTGTATTTTGAACCATGTTTTTAACTTAGCATTTTCATTTTCTTTTGAGTAAAGGAAGGAAATAAAGAAGGAAAGAAAACAAGTTCTTCATTAAGATTTGGTAGAAGAGGGACAACAGAAAAGAACCAATCATATCTTCCTTCATATTTTATTTTATTTTTGAACAATCACAGATGCTAGAATCATATACTAATGCTTCTTGCTGCATGTCCGAGAGCAACCATTGACACAGGCCTCCACTTCTTCTGCAGCTGCAAAATATTACCAAGCATCTGAGTGAGAAAATATTATCAAGAGAGAGAGAGAGAGAGAGAGAGAGAGAGAGAGAGAGAGAGAGAGAGTGATATATACCAGGGTTTTTCTCAGTACTGATGTTGGAACACTTAGAATATGCACAACCCGATGTGCAGGGGTAAAGGGGATCATTTCGAGAGGTTGGAATGCAGTGTTTCAAGCAACTGATAGCACATTGTTTGGGGGTGTGTTTGATAATAACACATAAACCAAAGCATGCCGGATAACATTCTGTGAAAGAGGCCGATACTGTGGTCGCAAGCATGACCAAGGCCAACACCATAAATGCCCTCATACTATTGCCCTTCATCTTCATTCTTAAAAATATTAAACAAGACAAACCCTAAAGCTATTAGCTGATGAAACTTCTCTGCAGCTCTAAATTAACTCTATTCTGCTCTCTTCATCTCTTCAACCAGAACTAGATTTATAGGAAGTTGAACCTGGTTATCCAATGTGCTCATTAATCTACTCATTAATTTCCATGTAAGAGTAAGCTAAACCATATTTAGTAAATATAGCTGGTTAGTCTTAATTAAGTATCAACACACTTCACTATGTGCAAGAGTCAAGCTAGCGAAGCATTTGTGTCAGTGAAAAATGAGATAATTTGGCCTCATCACTTGCTTCTTTGTTTGTTTTCTCTCTTTCTTTTGAACCCTGCATTGATAATACCCTCTGGTATATTCTCATTTCGGCCCACCTGTATGCTGTATGGAGCTTTATTGACGGTACTGGCAATGCGTCAATGAGTATCAGTAAGTCCATGCATCCAATGCTAGACTCACACAGATGTATATTCACTCTGTTTAAACTTTTGTTTTTCTACTCATTTGAGCCTTAAATTCAGTGTTATTGATGTATTTATAAGTTTTAATTAACATAAATCTTCTAATTAGTCCATCACTGTTTCCATGCATTTATTAAGTATATCATAGAATTGCCTTTCTAATGCTCTTTGATTTGGGTCTTTCTGTTTTAAGTTTCAATCTCTTATGCGTCTAATGTGGTTCATGTCAGCCCCTGGTTTTATAGAGAAAAGTACAGACTGCATCATTTAAAAGCTTTTGCCTGTTCATTGCTCCAAAGTTGTAAATTGACAAATCACTTCTATCTAAGTTGACAAGCAGTGCCACTAAATTCTGAAACTACACACATTGATGTAGTGATTCCTTTCTTTTCCCTGCATTTTCCTTCAATCCAAACATAGCCTTAAAAATTCCTAATTTCACAGAGATAGGCCTAGACCGGCTTCTTGGAGGCTAAGGCTGCATTTGACATTCCTTATTTTAAGTGAGTGTCAGGAAAATAATTCTAAGAACACCAAGTTTAAGTCTTAGATAACAATAAATAAGGTTTATGGACATGAAGAACACATACCTTGATAGTTTATATGAACTATAAACTAGGAAGATACACTTAGGAAGCTTTGAAATTGAATGATAGTATAATTAACATTTGCATGCAAATCTTTTCATTTTGGTTCTATGGGGCTACACAACCAGCGGGAGAGGGGGTAACCCATCCTCCAAACCTGTATCCCCAACCTTGGTGAAGGTGGGATGATTTGATCCCAAGTCTCTGCTACAACCAGCAAGAGACCTTATCAATTTAGCCACTTGGCACCTCTGCATCCATATCTTAATTCTTAGAAACTAATATAATTATTATTAAAATAAATATATAAATTTTAATGATTGATTGTTTTCAAAATTTGTTGATAACCATGCATGAACTAAGAAAAATAAAATTGTTGATAATCATGCATGAACTAAGAAAAGAAAATGTAAGTTGACATCTAAAACTCACATAATTATGACAATTACAGGGGTGTTTTGTAGTGTGGATGAGAAATTGGTGGGTGTGGATTGATCCACATCACACCCTGTGGTAGGGACCAATCCACACCATACCATAGTCCACAACTGTTTTGAATTGTGGACAAACTGTGGACTGGACCAGTCCACACCCAGTGGCGTTTTGTAGGCATGGTGTGGAGGTCCACACCACACTTTTTGATTCCATGTATTTCGTATGCATTTTGTGAATGATATACACAGTTAATCATAAATATCTAATTTTTACATTTTATATGATAAATATATTGAAAAATGCATCAATGAATTAATATTAACCAATAAATATTATTTTTTTTTATAAAAACAATAGTAAAATAATTAAAAATTTTAAAATATATTTTAAATATTTAAAAATATTATTTTATTGATAAAACATTAAAAATTTAAAAATTTAAAAAATTATATAAAAAAATTAATATTTTATTGACAAAAATATTAAAATGTGAAACAGACAGTAGGGTTTCAGCCTTTTAGGGAGAGTGTGAAGCAGGGGATCAAAAATAGACTATGGACGGGCCCTAACCACAAGTTTTACTGTGGATCGTGGACCAGTTCCATCCACAACCAGCTGAATTGGTGTTCATCCCGTGGACGGGACCGAAAGATGAACACGATGCTGAACACCACCTAATTGAAGCAAGATCTTAGTGGTGGAATTGTTGTCTCCCAACCTAGCTAGATACATAGGGTAAATTTCCCTTGTTGCTTTTTTTGAACATAAAAGATTATTAGAAAATAAGTTTGAAATTGAATTAATATATATATATATATATATATATATATATATATATATATATATATATATATATATATATATATATATATATATATATAGAGAGAGAGAGAGAGAGAGAGAGAGAGAGAGAGAGAGAGAGAGAGAGAGAGAGAGAGAGAGAGAGAGAGAGAGAGAGAGAGAGAGAGAGAGAGAGAGAGAAGTATGAATTTACAATACACGAGTGGGAATGGAATAACAAATCAGCCATTCTACATGTGCAAAGACATACTTGCACTGTAGTTGGACTGCAAATAATATAAGATTTGCAATAATGAATCAAGGAAGTATGAGGATCCAAATTGAATTTGATCCAATTGAAAACCCAAATTAGTTAGCAATATTATTATGCATGCATATAAAATAGGGTAAATTTCTGAAACCTCCATTGAAGTTTCTGATCATTTATGGAAGTCTGAAACATGCCCTGAAGTTTAGTAATTGCAATCACCTCCCTTGAATTTTTTGATATAGTTGCAAGTAGATCCTCTTTAGCAAAAGTTCTAAAAAGAGGCATGAAAATGTCTGAAACACTCGACAGTTACTAGAGACTGGGTTTCTATGGGAAAGAAACAAATACAAACTTTATGAACTATAAAAAACAATGAGAATTTAAAGTTGCATCTTTACCTTTGAGTGATTGATATAAAGGGCAAATCTGGAAAATAAGCATTTTTATAAAAAATAACTGTATGGGTGTTTAGGACATTTCCATGTCTCTTTTTAAAGATTCTACCAGAGGTGGTCTAGTTGCAGCTTTGACAGAAAGTTCAGGTGTACATGTTATATTCATTCCTAATGCATGGAGTACCAAGTGGAATTCTCCACATCCTCACTCCACCACAACATTCTCCAATTAAACCACTTTTTCTACGACTTTGCCAAATCAAAACGATTGATGTATTATATTGCTATGGTCTCACCTTGAATTAGATGAGATAACGTCTTAATGGGGGAGTCCAGATCACCTACCAACAAAATATGTTCAACACCCTATCAATATGATTAACATCGTACATCCCATACATGATGAGTCCCGAGATCTAACATATGGCAAACCCCAGTTTCATATTGAAGTGTACGGCGTCAGATGAAATTTGTAGGGTGTTGGAAAGTGTTTTGTTGGCAAAAGATCCAAACTCCTTCGTTGGTCAAAACAATACATCTAATGCTGTGATTCTTGGTTTTATCCCTTCTTTTTCTTTTTATTTAACACCTAAATTTACTTCAAGTGGAGGGGCAATTTTTAGCCCTTAAAAAAACCATGTTGTATAAAAATTGAAGTCCAACTTAATTTCAAAATTTTAACCAAAAAGATAGAAACATCATTCGTCTGGCATTTTGTCTGATAGGGAGTTTCAATAAGTGCTTTCAGTTACGTGATCTTTCAAATGGAAAAAAAAATGTCACTAATTTGGGTGCAGCAGATTCCGACTCAGTAGATCGCAACATCTTGAACCATGTTTTTAGGTTAGCATTTCCATTTTCTTTTGGGTAAAGGAAATAAAACAAATTCTCATTAAGATTTGGTAGAAAAGGGACAAAACAGAAGAGAAGTAACCATATTATCTTCATATTTTATTTTATTTTTGAACAACCATAGATGTTAGAATCAAATACATTAATGCTTCTCGCTGCATGTCTGAGAGCAATCTTTGGCACAGGCCTCCACTTCTTCTGCACCTGCAAAATATTATCAAGCATCTGAGTGAGAAAATGTTATCGAGAGAGAGAGATGATATATACCAGGGTATTTCTCAGAAATTCACTCATCAGGGTAAACTCTTTTTTTCCCTATTCATTTGATCCTTACATTCCTTGTTATTGATGTATTTATAAGTTTTAATTAACATCAATCTTCCAATTAATCAATCACTGTATCCATACATTTATATTAAGTATATCTTCATTTTAGAATTGCCTTTCTAATACTTGGGTCTTTCTATTTTAAGTTTGGGAAAATTCCCGATCAGTATCCTGTATTTTGGCTTGAGTGACAATTTAGTACCCAAATTTTAAAATGCAACAATCTAGTACCTGAACTTTCAAAATGTGACAATCCAGTACTCAAACTTTCAAAATATGACAATCTAGTACTTGTTGTTAGGGGTGGCAACTAGCCAAGCTTTTCACGAGCTGCTCGAGCTCGAGTTGGAGCCCAATTCACTGACTCAATTATTAAACGAGTCGAGCTTGAGCCTACTAGAGCTCGGCTCGTGAGCTGGGTCAAATATATATATATATATATATAAATAAAATTATAGAAAATAATATATATATATATATATATAATAATAATAATAATAAAAATATTATAATTGTTAACTATTATAATTCTTAATTTTTAAATATCAAATAAAAAATATTTTTATACATAATTTTTTTTTATTTTTATAAAATATTTTTTCTCAAAATCGAGCTCGAGCTTATGAATTTTTGACTCATGTCGAGCTCGAGCCTTATAGAACAATCTCGAGCCGAGCTTGAATCTTGTACTATTTGGCTCGGCTCGGCTCGAATCCACCCCTACTCATCGTTAACCAGTCTGTTAATCAACCGTTAAGTGGCATTTGAAAAAGTCAAAATTGCCCTTTGAATGCCATCTAATTCTCTTTATCAATCATCCAAACGTTGACAAAAAACTGAACAGTCCCAAATCGTAGCCTCTTCTATTCAAAAAAGGTGGTGACTATATAGAAGAATCTAGAATTTGAAATTGTTCATTTTATTGTCAATGTTTAGATAGTTGATAAAGAGAATTAGATGACATTCTTAAGGCATTTTTGACTTTTCAAATGTCACTTAATGACTGATTAATAGTAGATACTGGATTATCACATTTAGAAAGTTTAGGGACTAAATTTTCCCTTTTAAGTTTCAACCTCTTGTGCGTATGATAGGTTCATGTCAACCCCTGGTTTTATACAGACTGTATCATTTAAAAGCTTTTGCGTGCTCAGTACTCCTCCAACGTTGTAAATTGACACATTATTGCTGTCTTTTACCTATTACTGTCGATTAGATCAAGTTGACAAGTAGTGCCCCTAAATAATGAAACTACACACATTTATGTTATGAATTTGTGCAATTAAAATTCCTTTCTAAGGAAAGTTTCACCGTTCATCTTCTTCAGTGGTTCACTCTTTTTTTATGTGTTTTTTCAGAGTAAAGCGGAGCTGGTTTTATTCCTCAATCTTGGTGTTTTGGAGGTTGATTTCTTAAGTGAAGTTATTTAAGTGAGCCTTAAAGACCTTTAATTAGCTGGTCCTTTTTAGTTTCAATGAGTTGTGGATATTATAAGGTTCTCATGAAGAAGGGACTGCAAGGAAGAGAATGTATTGGGGCTAAGTGATGTAAGTTGCTGCAAAATTGTCTGTAAATACATGCAAAATAATAACAAATGCAAGGTTTTGTATTCTTTCTGATGCTCAAGTCAGTTGGGTAGAGAAAGAGGTGGTCGGGCCAAGCATGTCAAAGTAGCGCTGGGCCGGGCCAAAGAGATAGTGCAGAAAAATTCAAAGAATGTTCTTCTAAAAAGTCCCTTACCTTGAGCAGAGAATATTTATTTATAGTTGGGTGTCCGTGTTTCAGATGGATAGGGCTTTTGGGGTTGTCGGGATGAGGTTATCAACCAAGGTCTTTGGGAGGTTTCCTCTTCCCCGGTGGAATCCAATATTTCCTTGTCTGTGTAGGGCACTTCTTTTTAATCGTGCTCTTCCGTCACACATGGTGTTGACGTATCTAGAGAGAGAGAGGACGACCACGGATATTACCACGTGGCATCTTTGGCCAACTCAACCATAACAAGAACACAATTAACATTTCATAATGGATAACCCAAATAGAGATATCTAAAGGAGACTTGTTATACTGTTTGGTTTGACCAACCACACCAATTCCCATTTTCCCTTAAAAGATCCCTCCAATATCCTTTTACTAATTTTATTTAAGGAAAAAGAGTTGATCTCACCTCAAGGAATGAAAATGTTAGGGTTTTAGCAAATTTTAAATTATGCTTTCTTTGGTATTTCTGGTTTTATTGTATTTCAGGTCTTTTTGTTGTCTTTTTCATCTCTTCACTAGCTTAAAACCTGATGGGGGCAGGTCAAATTGCCATCTCTTAATGACACCGTATATATTTACAAATTTCAATTTAATCCTTCCTATCATCATACTGAAATTTCAGGTATTCCTGTGCATCGCATGGATCTCCACTATAATAGTAGAATAGTGTATTGACCTTTCCACCGATGCTGCTTTCTTATAAGTTGAGAAACAAACATGTATTGGCTGATACGAACTGTTATGCATCAATCCTTAAAAAATGGTTAGACTCTCTTCTAAAAAAGGTTAGATTTAGAATATCTCCTCTTTTTATATGAAACAAAAATATAAAATTGATCTTGACCATAAACTGCACATGTCACACTTTCACACGTTCTGGGGGTTTGAGGCTTGTTAGTGCCCAAGGCAAGAAGAGCTTGATTTGCTACCCCATCATGACAACAAAATTTTAGGTGTGGATAGGTATCTACTACGTATACCAATCCTATCCCAACAAGCCACTACAGCCTCACATCGGGAACATCTCCTTTATCATTCATGGGAGATGTTCTCATTGTACGGTTGCATTAATGGCTGGGTTGGGACGTTGTTGACACCCTGTGCTGTGTGTTGGTAGCTGAACCGAACTCTTAAGGTGTATGCTTCTATAAACATTTTATGGGTAGAATATCTGGTTTAAGACCTGACACCTTCGAACATCATATTAGAATCAGTGACTTCTCAACATCATTTATCTCTTTTTTTTTTTTTTTCAAAGTATCGACGCTCATTGGGCATGTAAAAAGGTCTACACTCTCTACCTTTTAAGCTTATTAGGTTTAACAGTCTACAGAAACCGACAAATGGGACATTCGTTATAATTTTTTTAATGTATTAGATTTATATGATAGCATTGCAATATTTTGAATCTTGTTTATGGCCTAAAATTTCCATTTTCTTTTGGGAAAGGAAATAAAAAGGGAAGAAAACAAGTTTTTCATTAAAATTTGGTAGCTAAAGGGTCAAAACAGAAGAGAACTGATCATATCATCTTCATCTTCATATTTTATTCCATTTTGTTCTTGAACAATCATAGCACAACTAGAGTCAAATACTAATGCTTCTTGCTGCATGTCTGAGTGAGAAAATGTTATCAAAAGAGAGAGAGAGAGAGAGAGATCTTGAGAGAGAGAAAGATCATACCAGGGTTTTGCTTAGTACTGATGTTGGAGCAGTTGGAATATGCACAACCCAATGTGCAGGGGTTATAGGTGATCATTCGGAGGAGTTGAAATGCATTGTTTCGTGCAAGTTATACCACATTGTATGGGGGTATGTTTGGTAGTAAAACAAGAACTATAGCATTGTGCGTAACATTGTGTGAAAGAAGCAGATGCTGTGGTTGCAAGCAAGGCCAAGGCCAACACCATAACCATCACGGGAACTGCCCTCATACCATTACCCTTCATCTTCATTGTTAAAAAAATTAAACAAAACAAACCCTAAAGCTATTAGCTGATGAATCTTCTCTGCAACTCTGAACTCTATTCTGCTCTCTTCGTCTCTTCAACCAGAACTAGATTTATAGTAAGTTGAACCTGGCTATCTAATGTGCTCATTAATCTACTCATTAATTTCCATGTAAATATAGATGCTTAGTCTTAATCAGGTATCAACACACTTCACTATGTGCAAGATGTCAAGCTAGCGAAGCATTTGAGTCAGTGAAAAATGAGATAATTTGGCCTCATCACTTGCTTCTTTGTTTGTTCTCTCTTTCTTTCGAACCCTGCATTGATAATACCATCTGGTATATTCTCATTTTGGCCCACCTGTATGCTGTATGGAGCTTTATTGAAGGTACTGGCGGCAATGCATCAATGAGTATCAGTAAGTCCATGCATCCAATGCCAATGCCAGACTCACACAGATGTATATTCACTCTGTTTAAGCTTTTTTTTTTCCCCTACTCATTTGAGCCTTAAATTCAGTGTTATTGATGTGCAAGAGGTCAAGCGAAGCATTTGTGCCAGTGAAAAATGAGATAATGGAACTATTGCAGGGGTAAAACAATATGAAATTTGGCCTCATTTGTTTCTTTACACTCTACTCTTTACAACCCTATTGATACTACTATCTGATATTTTCTCATTTTGGCCCACCTGTATGCTGTATGGAGGTTTAATGACGGTACTGGCAGTGCTTCAATGAGTATCAGTCCATACATCCAATGCCACTGAGATAGAAATTCACTCATCAGGTTAAACTTTTTCTTTTCCCTATTCATTTGATCCTTAGTTTGTGTTTGGTTGCAGTGCAAATTTATATATATGCACTAGCACAAATGCATGGGACTGCAAATGTAAAAAAAATGCAAATTCCTGTTTAATTTTGTTTTGGATTTTACTTTATTCTGCTTCATGTCTTAATTTACTTCATTTGTACTGTAATCAAACAATATAATCTAAAATTTGAAATAAGAATAGGTCAGAATTTACACTTAAATCATTTGTATTGTCATGGTTTTGCATCAGTTCAAATTTATTTGCATTGCAACCAAACACAACATTAAATTCCGTGTTATTGATGTATTTAGGCTGCATTTGGAAATGATGCAAATGGAGCGTAAATCTCAGTTCAGGGTAAATTTGCACTGTGCTTCACTTTTGCATGTGCTTAGCATCCATTACAGCTAAAAGTCTGTTTGATAAAAAGGTAAATTTATCGGTTCAAAGCTAATGCAACTTTGCAGTTTATATAAACCATTTTACACTCTACATATTTGCATTCGTACTTATTTGAATTGTTTCCAAATGCAGCCTTATATGTTTTAATTAACATGAATCTTCCAGCTAATTAGTGACTTTATCTATGCATTTATTAAATATATCTTGATTTCATAATTGCCTTTCTAATACTCTTTGATTTGTATCTTTCTGTTTTAAGTTTCAACCACTTGTGCGTGTCATAGGGTTCATGTCAGCCTCTTTGAGAGGAATAAGAAGAAGAGAGTACTCTTTATTCTAGTTTTATGGATTCGTATGTGGGTTCTAATTCTCTTTAATTTTTTTTTTTTAATTTCATTGAGAAATCCAAGCCTGACTAAAGGTTCGAATAAGTATTGGAAATTTAATGAGTATTAGAAAATCAATTTTAAGAGACTTATCCGTATATGCTTTGCACCAAATTTAGGTCTTAGATAACAATAAATAAGGTTTATAAACATGAAGAACACATACCTTGATAGTTTATATGAAGTATAAACTACGAAGACACACTTAGGAAGCTTTGAAAATGATTGTATAATTAATATTTATGCATGCAAATCTTTTCCTTTTAGTTCTATGGGGCTACACAACCAGCCATGGAAGGGGGTAGTCCATCCTCCAAACTTGTATCCGCAACCTTGGTGAAGGTGGGATTTGATCCCAAGTCTCTGCTACAACCAACAAGAGACCTTATCAATTAAGTTACTTGGTTCCTTTGCATCCATATCTTAATTCTTTGAAACCAATATAATTCTTATTAAAATAAATATATAAATTTTAATGATTGAATGTTTATAGCTCTGCAGTGGAAATTAGAAATCTGCATTGGGCCTGTCCGTGCTTTTCTGAATGTAAAACTCACATAATTATGACAAACGATGGTTAAAAAAGCTTCATCCCAGAAATGATGATGCCTTCATTGGGAGATGTTCTCAATACGTGGTGAGGATGTGCTTGGGACCTTGTGGGGAGCTGATTTGAACTCTAATGACAGAAAGTTAAGGGGAGGTAATTACAGTTAGCAAACTTTTGTGGAGGTTTCAGCAACAACCAGAAACTTCAGGGTAGGTTTTAGCAATTTACCCTATAAAATATGACTATAAGTTTATTATTTTCTATTAATGTAGATGATCTGAGTATTTTGTTTATAACTAAAACCCAAAATTCCCTACCTTTTGTTTCAAATCAAAACAGCCTAAAAGGTTGTAATTTAAATATAACCAATTCATTTATAGTGAACTGAAGATGTTTCCAATCAACAATGGTTCAAATCCAATTGCTATTTAGATCATACTAATTGGGTCAAGTTTCATAGATACATGGCTAAAATATTCAAATAGAATAGCTGAATACATATTGGGTTGGTTAATATACTTGTAATATTTTATAGCATGTAAGTGGGGATGAGTTCCGATCTTTTCTATAAACAATAAATTGACTTATTTTTTGTTTCAAATTTTAGTTTATTTTGTTTGATTGCATTAATTAACGTAAGAAACATAATAAATTAAAATCCAAAACAAAATTAAACAAGAATTTGCATTTTTTATATTTGCACTCCCATGCATTTGTACTATTGCCAACAAATTTGCATTGCAGCCAAACACAACCATATATGTTACAGGGGAAATGTTCTTACTTACTCTTAGAAAATAAAAATCTATTCAACGTCCTCATCTAACTGTTTAAGCTTTTAGGTTGAAAAGTTTCTTAGCATGTATGTGTGGCTGGATGACTTAATTGCTGTCGGTGGACAATGCAAATGCACATTTCATTGACAATAGCTCTTGTCATAGTATAGTATGAATATGGGAGGAATTATTGCCCTTGTCTTCTGCCAATGACCAATCCTTTTTCATGGTGGATGTTAAACTTAAAGTCGATTCATCACATATTGTAGAAGTAAATAATTTCAAAAATATAGAAAACATTGTCTTGTTATATATCCACCATAGAATTCTCCTTACTATCAATAGAATTTACTTATATTTGGCTTAGCTCGCCAGCTTAAGAGTAATCTATACTTAGAAAAATTTTGCACGCAAAGAGTTTTGCAAAATACTTGTATTCCATTGATAAAATACTTCGAGTACATAATAAAAAAAAGGAGAAAAAGATTACAACTGTTTAGTCGAGCTCGAAGGCTTGGGACATCAATTATTTACAAAGGGGGGTCCAAGAAAAGAGGCATCAACTAGTTCGGGGATCCTCATCCCCAGCAGAGGTGTCGGCAGGCGGATCTGTCTCCATGTGGTCCCTGGCAGCATCAACTCCCTCTCCCTTTCCTGTTGTCTCATCGTTGAGAAGGTCGTTGTCACTCTCCTCCTTGGAGTTCGGGTCCTTTGCGGCTTCGACAACCATCTCCTTGGTGATTTTAAACGTTGTGATGGAATTGAGGTCGAGGTGGGAAAATTCACACCAGGTCAACCACCTACTGAGCTTAAATCCCTTGCGGTAGCCCACTGTCTCGACATCAACTAGCTTCTCGTGATATTCCACCGAAGACTTATATTCCTCGACAGCCTTGGCCTTGGCTTCCTCCATCGCTTGGAGCAGAATTTCAGTCTGCTCCTTCACCAGGGCCTCGAGATTCTCATTCTCTCTCTTCATAGCCACCTTGCGCTCGTCAAGCTGCTTCTTCTCTGCTTCGAGCTCCTTCTCCGCCATCAACAGAGTCAATAGCTCCTTCTTGGCTCACACGTCGTTCTTTAGCTGGTTAATTTCGCTACGAGCTAAGTTGAGCTCGGAGTGGGCACTTTGGGAGGACTGCTCGGCTTGGAGAGCTCACTTCAAGTTCATCTCGGACCGTAGGCTAGGGCATGGATCGAGCAGTTCACTTGCCAAAAGAAGAAAACAAGTATAAGTATGAAGAAAATCTAAGTATAAAGCAGCCTGAAGGTTAAGTATGTACCACCATGTAGTGTGTGGCCGCTCTGGCCCCGAGCTGAGCGACCAGTAAGTCAGCCCAACGAGTGATTTCCTTGGAAAACACTACATCCTTGCTTTTGAGGAGGCCGAACTTCGGAGTCAAAATGCTCCGAGTAGAAGTATCGCTACTCAACGGAGTGGTGGTCGCTTGCACGAGTTGAGGCTTAGAAGATGTGGTCTCCTCGGGCACACGAGGCGGAGTAGCCTTGCCTTGGTCCTCCTTAACCAAGTCATTCATGGGAGGCTATTCGACGACTGGTGGGTGCTCAGGGATGGAGGCGCTGGTGTTGGAGTTGGTGGTCTCGGTATAGAGGCGAGCCTTCTTGGAGGCCCTCTTCTTTTTCCCCTTTTGCATGCTTTCGAAGAGCTCGTTGGCAGGGATGCCATCCATGGCAACTGCAACAAGTGACGAACCGAGTTAGATGCAACATCAAAGTAGAACAAACAAAGAAAAAAAGTACAACAGTTGGCGACCTACCTGGAGGACTTAGAACGGCTTGTACGAGCTTCTCCTCGGTCACAAAGTTTTCAAACTTTAGGCCGAGCTTTGCCCAAGATCGGACCTCCTCCCATGTCTTTGGGTCCAATCTGATACCGGGGTCCTGGATGGCTGCCCTTCCGTGAGTCGGGAAGGGCCACCCCTTGGTGTTACGGACCATGAAGTAGCGTCTCTTCTAGGTCGGGACTTTGTTTGGAAGCTCATGCAACAGCTTGTACTCGGGGCGAGGAGACATATAATAACTTCGCTTGTGCTCTGGTAGAACACAAGCCGAGTTCTTCTTGATGGAAATGATTAAAGAAGATGTTGAGGTCTAAAGGTTGGTTGTAATCGTGGAAAAGGGAAATGGCACTTATGATGTTACGGATGGAGTTCGGATGTTGCTGGTCTATGGCAATGTCAAAGAACTTAACAACTTCGACTATGAAAAGGTGGAGTGAAAGACTCAACTCGACTATGAGCTACTCCTCGAAGAGCACGATCTTATCATGACTGTGATCCCAAGGAAAGTTACCTAAGGGAATACTATATACTAAGTCATTAGGGAGTCTGTAGCGGGCTACTAAAGACCAGAGCTTGTTCGTTGTCATTGTAGATAAACCGAAGCTGTTAGGCAGGTGGCTTTGGTGTGAGGTGGACACTGACTTGCCGAAGGCTTCTCGTTCTCGCCGAGGTGAGTCCACCTCAGATGGATCAGAGTCCACATCCTGTGCCGAAGTGCCCACCTCGACAGGATGAGGCTCCGCGGTCTGTGCCGAAATACCCACCTCGGCCCCAGTGAACTCACCGCTCCCATCTAATGGAAAGGACGATGGAATCAAAAGCAAAGGAAGACAAACTCACCAAAAGAAGATTGAAGAAAGCAAGATGACCTCGGACCCGGGAATAGTTGACACCGAGTTGGGATACTTGAACGCGTCCTCAAGGACTGTGGATTCATGGTTTGTGGCGAAGAAAATGGGCCCTTCAGGCCCTATTTACAGCTAGTATATCCGGAGATCAACGACCGAGATCTGCTCGATCCAACTGCTCCTAGGAAAATCAGCTACACACTACCCGAGGTTGAAATCAGTTGAGCACGCATTTTGACATCCACAAAGTTTATAATTGGCTTGACGTTTGTGCGTACCTGATATGCGAACTGGGTCACTACCTGGTTAAGCCAAACGATTGAACAGTTCAACCAAAGGTTCGCCCTCCGTACCACATTAACTTCATGCCAAATCCACCTGGGCTCGTCATGAACTCCTTGTGCCGGGTCAAGACCCTTGGTACAAGGAGTGGGGGGCAATTGATGAGGGGTAATTTGGCATAACCTAGTTAGTAAAGGTCATGTGGACGCGATCTGTCTGTAGGATGACAACTCAGCAAGAGGAGCCTAGTCACTAGTTGTCAAAGCTCAAGTGTTTGGTAACCTTGGTACAAAGCCACCTCGGCATAGAGTCACCTCGGCATAGAATCACCTCGGTATAGAGGCACCTTGGCACCTAAGCCAATTCAGGGCCCAGGAACCGAAGTGACACGTAATCAACTCTAGAAGCTTCTCAGCGGACTCCAAACCTCTCGGGATCATGCCACATAACGGTAGGCCTTATCCTCTCCCCGCCTGGATTGGGCGGTAACGATAGATTTCATTGACTGATATGTTACTCCCCGTCCAAAGCAGAAACGAATCTCATCTGCTTAGGTCAAAGATCCTGGAACCGTTTCATGAGACCCACGATGACTTAGCTATATAAGGGCATCAACCCCTCTAGGGCCCAGGTACGCGCGATTATTTACTTTCAAGCTCTCTAGCATTTAAGCTTTTAGCTCGCAAACCACAACAAGAATACTAACCTAAGCATCAGAGCGACCTCACCGGGTCATCCACCCCGATCTCTCTGATCCCTGTTTTGTAGTTTGATCCAGCTCGCGTGAGCAACGCCTAGGCAACCTTCCAGCTAGGAGCTTCTAGATCGTGCATCATCAGTATATAAAATATGAGTAATTATTAATTATTGAAAAAGTTGAAAATATAAAACAATTGTATAATCTTATGTATTTCTATTAGGGTCATTTACTAGAACACACCTTATAGTTTTACATATTTACTTAAAGCTACCTTATTGCTTTCATTTTACTAAAATATCCCATATATTTTACAACTTATTTACTTAATCAACCTTTCATTAAGGAGTGTTTGTTTTTCCATTAGGCCCATGATTTTTTATTCTAAAAATATCCTTAACACCTTTTTTTGCATAGAAAAACAAAATTGACCAAATATAACCAATAGAGTGGTTGCCCATGTCTTATTAAGGGCAAAAATGGTATTTTATTTTTATTTTCTTTTGATTAAATTAATTTTAATGAACATTAGGGTCAACACTATCATTTTCCACTGTCATCTAATGGAATATTGATTAAATCCATTGCAAATTATAAGTGGTGTTTAGTAAAATGCTAAGTATAAGGTAGATTTTAGTAAATCCATGAAACTATAAAGGGTATTTTAGTAAATGACCATTTCTATTATTTAGCTTTTGCTTAATAAATCCCGTGCATTGCTCGGGTCCCTGCTAGTCAAAGAATAAAAGCATTTTGTTGGTGGTGGTGATGGCTTGATGGGTTTTTCATTTTTGCAATTTGGTGATCAAATGGGCAAATTAAATAGAATCATTCTTTGGTGCTCTCAGCATTAACCGGTATCAAATCCTCAAATCTTCAAGTTCTCAGACAAACGGTGAAGTAACGGCTGATGGAGAAAGAAAATAGCGGCCAATGCTTTCTCACTGTTAGGGTTTTGAGTTGAAGAATGACGTGGGTAATTTTGGTATATTGCAAAATGGATTGAATATAATGAAGGGTAAAATAATAAATTAACAATGCTTGTTAGTCAAGTTACCGTTATCTTATTGACATGGTGAGTTTTGGACGTTTTTAAAAGTTATGGTAAGCTTAAGAGAATTCATAAAAAGTGATGGTGGGTTTTGAACAATTTCTCAAATCTAAAACTCACATAATTATGACAAATGAAGTTGCCATAATTTGTTGATAACCATCCGTATCACATAATTAGGTTAAAAAAACTGCATCCCAGAAATAATGATGTCATCATTGGAAAATGTTCTGAATACATGGCGGGGATGTGCCGTGGGACATTGTGGGGGGCTGATTTGAACTCCTATGACAGAAAGTTCAGGGGAGGTGATTACAGTTACCAAACTTCAGGGGAGGTTTCAGCAACAACCAGAAACTTCAGGGTAAGTTTTAGCAATTTACCCTATAAAATATGACTATAAGTTTATTATTTTTTATTAATGTGGATGATTTGAATATTTTGTTTATAACTAAAACCCAAAATTCCCTACATTTTGTTTGAAATCAAAACAGCCTAAAAGGTTGTAATTTAAATATAATCAATTCATTTATAGTGAACTGAAGATGTTTCCAATCAACAATGGTTCAAATCCAATTGCTATTTAGATCATACTAAGTGGGTCAGGTTTAATAGATGCATGGCTAAAACATTCAAATAGAATAGCTGAATACATATTGGGTTGGTTGATATACTTCTAATATTTTATAGCGTGGAAGTGGGGATGAGTGCCGATCAGATCTACAAACAATAAATTCTGAATTATTTTTGTTTCAAATTTTAGTTTATTTTGTTTGATTCATTACAAATGAAGTAAATTAAGGCACGAAGCATAATAAAGTAAATTCAAAACAAAATTAAACAAGAATTTGCATTTTTTATATTTGTACTCCCATACATTTGTACTGGTGCCAATAAATTTGCATTGCAACCAAACACAGCCATATATGTTACATTCATGGGAAAATTTTCTTAGTACTGTTAGAAAATAAAAATCTATTCAACGACCTCATCTAACAACTTAAGCTTTTAGGTTGAAAGGTTTCTTAACATGTATGTGCCAATGGACAATGTAAATGCACATTTACATTGAGTTTAATGGGTGGAGTTATTGCTCTTGTCTTCTGCCAATGACCAATCCATTGAGTTTACTTTGGCTCATTTTAAATAGAAGGAAATGATCCTTTTTCATGGTGGATGTTAAACTTACAGCCGATTCATCCCATATTCATTAATAATGATTTTAAAATTTTAATCTATATTTATTATATATTTAACACCAAAAATCTATATTCATTTCATGGTGGATGTTGGTTTTATCCCTTCTTTTTCTTTTTTTTAACACCTAAATTTACTTCAAGTGGAGGGTAATTTTTGGCCCTTCCATAAAACCATGTTGTATAAAAAATGAAGTCCAACTTTTTTATCCTATGATATCTCTGTCCTCTCTCTGAAAAAGATAGAAACATCATTCATCTGGCATTTTGTCTGATAGGGCTTTTCAAAAAGTGCTTTCACTAATTTTAGTGCAGCAGATTCCAACTCAGTACATTGCAATATCTTGAACCATGCATGTTTTTAATTTAGCATTTCCATTTTCTTTTGGGTAAAGGAAACGAAACAAATTTCTCATTAAGACTTGGTAAAAAAGGGACAGAACAGAAGAGAAGCAATCATATCATCTTCATATTTTATTTTGTTTTTGAACAATCATAGAAGCTAGAGTCAAATACACTAATGCTTCTTGCTGCATGTTTGAGAGCAACCATTGACACAAGCCTCCACATCTTCGGCACCTGCAAAATATTATCAAGCATCTGAGTGAGAAAATGTTATATATCAAGAGAGAGAGAGAGATGATATAATATATACCAGGGTTTTTCTCGTTACTGATGTTGGAGCACTTAGAATATGCACAACCCGATGTGCAGGGGTAAAGGGGATCATTTCGAGAGGTTGGAATGCAGTGTTTCAAGCAATTGATAGCACATTGTTTGGGGGTGTGTTTGATAATAACACATAAACCAAAGCATGCCGGATAACATTCTGTGAAAGAGGCCGATACTGTGGTTGCAAGCAAGGCCAAGGCCAACACCATAACCATCACAGGAACTGCCCTCATACCATTACCCTTCATCTTCATTGTTAAAAAATTAAACAAAACAAACCCTATTATCTGGTTAAACTTCTCTGCAACTCCTAACTAACTCTATTCTGCTCTCTTCATCTCTTCAACCAGAACTAGATTTATAGGAAGTTGAACCTGGTTATCCAATGTTCTCATTAATCTACTCATTAATTTCCATGTAAGAGTAAGCTAAACCATTTTTAGAAAGTATAGCTGGTTAGTCTTAATTAAGTATCAACACACTTCACTATGTGCAAGATGTCAAGCTAGCGAAGCATTTGTGTGAGTGAAAAATGAGATAATTTGGCCTCACTTGCTTCTTTGTTTCTTTTCTCTCTTTTCTTTTGAACCCTGCATTGATAATACCATCTGGAATATTCTCATTCTGGATCACCTGTATGCTGTATGGAGGTTTATTGATGGTACTGGCAATGCATCAATGAGTATCAGTAAGTCCATGCATGCATCCAATGCTAGACTCACACAGATGTAAATTAGCTAAGTCATAATGATAGTTTAAGAAGTTTACCCTTTTTGAATGAATATGCCATTAAGGAAATCGTAAGTTCTCTAATGTCTGAATAGCCAGTTTGGTTGTTCATAGAGGTGCAAATGGATCGGATCTAATCTTAATTTTGTCAGATTCGGATAATCCTCACTCGAATATTTGAATAGAATCTGATATTCAAATTTGGATCACCCTTATCCGATCTGACTATATATATATACTTATGAAATGACATGTATATATTAATATGTTTATAAAAATGTTTATATAAACTTTTATATTTTTTTGTTTTACTTTATATAAACTATTATCTTTTAATTTTAATAGTTATTAAGTTTTTCATAATTTCAAAATGGATTAGATTCAAATATCTAGCATCCTCAACGGAATCAGATTCAGATCACCATTTGTAGGAGAACAACTTTTGCGAATTAGGGTTGAGGTTTTGTCAAAATTTCAATAAATCCAACCTGAAGCCCGAGCTCGAAATAGTGTAAATTGTTAACTTGGGCCAACTTGACTTGCACCCCTATCCATTTGTGAGATTCAATCGTATCAGGTCTTGAATATATTCTATTAGATCAGATTTGGATATACCTTGATTCAAATATGATTTAATCCCTTTGCATCCCCAGTTGTGTGTTAAAGGAGAGGGAAAGAGATTGCTGCAGCAAAAAACTTGTGATTCTTTTTCATTTCTTTTTGGCTTTTACATGGATGAAGTGTAAAGCAGGGGGGTGTGCTACTACCAGGGTTTTAAAAATCGGATTGAACAAGGTGGTCAGATTGGTTGACCCAAGAACTGGACCCCAAAATGTCCAACCGAGGTTCAGATGGTTGGATCATTTGACCCTGGACCCAGTGGTCAAAACAGTTCCATCCAATCCAGCTTTCAAAACCATGGTTATTAGTATTGCGTTCCACCAACAATTAATAGCAGTCGAGATTAGATGATCATCCATCGATCCCTCCTCCTAAATTAGAGGTAGGGGACCAAACCTGAATTACTGTAGGCTATCTATAATAAGGTTAGTGGATTTCATATACACCTTGCTATGTTCTCTCATAATCACTTTGTAATGTGTATTATGTTAGTACCGAAAGAAAAGTTGAATTCCTTAGTTAGGTTCTCATTATACATAGCACAGCAAAGAGAGACTGATGTTAATGTGACTCTGGATCTCCTGCCCACAAGAACTACTCTACCCATAATACCCTATCTCCGTGCATTGGGAATATCTCTCATGCAAAATACTATATAAGAGGATGAGATATTTCTTATATATGGCTGTGATGTTATGTGGATAGACATAGGCAGACCTCCTGTGGGTAGGAGATCCGGATTTTGTTAAAGTTGCCTCACCCCATTAATGTAAAAGTGAAATGTTTAAAAAAAATAGGAGACGTGGTCTTGTTGTCCACCTTAAAATGGACCATTCCCTCTATTTTATTTATTTTTAAGTAGTGGGAGTTTTTTTAGGTTTTGTTTGGTTTGTGGGAAGATTTGGGTGGGATGGGATGGGATAGGAATGTGTAAAAATTTAACTTTCCATTGTTTGGTTTTATATGAAAAAATAGATGGGAAAAGAAGAGAGCTCCATAACTACAATTCCCCTGTTATCATCGACAAAGAGAGGAGTTGCAGTGGCCTAACGATGAAACAAAGCACACCAAGAGAGAGAGAGAGAGAGAGAGAGAGGGAGAGAGAGAGGAGTGCTAAGAATTGCAGCAGCGATCAGAGAAAGAAAAAAGTTCAAAGATGGAGGAATACGGGAAGAATAGGAAGAAGAAGGTGAGGGAGAAGAGAGAAGAGGAAGATGGAAGGAGAGAGAGAGAGAGAGAGAGAGAGAGAGAGAATAGATTGAGAGTGGAGATCGTTGTTCCTCTGCCACCCCTATTTGAAGAGAGAGAGAGAGAGGTTGTGTTTTAGAGGGAGATTGGGAGAGGAGTGCGCCCCTCGCACTGGCTCTCTTGCCATCGTCGCCTCCTTTGTTAGAACGGGGAAGGCAATGAGTAGTGTCTGGTTCAATGGTAACAGGGGAGCAAAAACGAAAAGGAGAAGAAGAGAGAAAGAGAGGAAGAGAGCTAGAGAGAGAGAAAGTGGAGAGACCAAGGGGAATGGACTGTTGCTGGTTCGTCGCCACTGTCGAAAGGAAGGGGAACTGTTTTGGTGTGACCATTGGGATAGATAGAGGTTGAAGAAGAGTCTCTCAAGTTTTTCCATTGGGGTCGCACTGTTTTGGTGCAATCCCGAATACATGATTTTGAGATCCCACATCCCATGTTTTTCTCATTCCATCTCCCTATTTCCCTCAAAACAAATAAGAGAAAAAAAGAATATATTTTTGAAATATTCCCTTTTTTCTCATCCCATCCCACAAACTAAATAGAGCCTTAAAGATAAATCTATGATATTGAAAAGGTATTATACCAAAAATTAACGATTTGACTGGTCAAAACCTCGATAAATTTTGATGAATACAATACCACTTGATTGGTTATCAAACCATCCAAGAGAGAAAACAGAACCAATTGGGTGACATGAGAGCAATGTACAAAAAAACCAATCTTATCCAGAAGTGCTCTTTGATCATATTTTATTTTATTTGTTTTTTGACCAGCACACATAGAAGCCGATGAGACCAAGTACTATTACACCTTCCAGCATGACCGAGAGCAAGAATGGACGCTCTGCCACTTCATCTTCAGCTGCAAAATATCAAATATCAAATCAATCAATTTTCCACACACACACAAGCCTCAAGGTTTTTCAAACCAGAATTGTTCGAGAGACTGGTTGTTAGGTTTAATGGTCTAATCATTCGGTTCAAATGAATAATTCATTTTGACTTAAAAATAAATAAAATAAAAAAGATAAAAAATCGTTATTCGGATCAACAGTTCAATCACCTGGGTCAGTGGTTCACTAGCTAAATCAATAATTTTTTTTGGTCAAATATGGTTCTAGGGTGAACCAGAACCAGTTACCCAACCGATTCTCAAATAAACCGGTCCAACCATCCGAACCAGTCCAGTTTTCAAAACCATGTATACACTTTTGAGAGAGAGAGAGATTTTACTAATGAGATTTGAGGATTGGGAAACTACACAATTCAAGTTGCATTCGTCATGGATATCAGGAGACTCGGGCAAACAGTGGGCAAAACAATCCGAAAAACATGAAACGGTGGTCTTTTCCTTTGCTAAGGGATAATAGCTCGGCAGGTAACAAAAGGTGAAAGTTTGAGAGTTGGATGTGGCTTCAAAAACAATGCCCAACGCCATAACGTTTCATCTTCATTATCCAAACAAAACAAAACCCAAAACCCTACTCGATTGCCCTTCTCTGCAACTCTGGAGTCTGAACCCTAAATCTCTTCCTCTCACACTTGATTCTTGAACAATGACGACTTAATTTATAAGAAGTTGAATCAGAACCTGACTATCCCCTCCTTCACGTTTTTCATTGTGTTCATGAATATGCAGTGGCTACATGATGATGTAAGAGTGGCTTGATGACTTGATCCATATTTAGAAAATAAGGCTGTCTGCTCTCAAGAATCCAGCACATTTTGTTTTGTGCAGGAGGTGCACCAATGCATTTGCACCATTTGGCCCGAACCCACTTGCTTATCTGTTTCTTCTTTTTTGCTTTTATTTTTGGTCCCTGATAATACTAATGTACAGCACGGTATATTATTAATTTGGGCCCATCAAACACCAAATTCAAGGGTCAAGAATATCAGATGGTTGAAACACTTTTATAGGTCTAAGTGTTCAACCTTCTTGTGTTATGGTTTCTCATGCCAGTTACAAATACAAATATGTAGAGTGTAAAATCTTATATATTATATTATTTTGTATGTATTTGCGCTGTACATATTTGTATTTGTACTCTTTCTAAACAGAGCCTAAGGTTGTGTTTGGTTGCGGTGCAATTTTATTTGCTTTAATACAAATGCATGGGAGTGCAAATGTAAAAAATGCAAATTCTTGTTTAGTTTTGTTTTGGATTTTACTTTATTCTGCTTCACGTTTTAATTTATTTCATTTGTAATGTAATCAAACAAAATAAGCTAAAATTTGAAACAAAAATAAGTCAAGATTTTGTAGCGGCAAGTTGGAGGAGTTTACTGTCGAACGAAAATGTTTGGCAGGGCTTTTTTTTCCTAGGGGTGAGCATTCGGTTTATTCAGTTAAAAATCAAGCCAAATAAACCAAAAATTTAAAAACTGAAATAAAAAGATGAAAACTGAACTGAAACCGAATCACAAGAAAGCCAATATATATATATATATATATTATAATATATTAATATATAAATATATAGCATACTATATATTATATGTTATACATTATATATTATATAATAAATTTTGATTAATTTGGTTTTTTTAGTTAACCGAATAATGCTCACCCCTACTTCTTTCTATCATTTAGTGCAAAATACCCCTTCCCTCATGTGCGAGCGTTGATCTTTCACTCCTAAAGAACGTATTCTTTGGGTGTTATTCTCACACAAGAACACCTTTTTTTTTTTCTTGTACCAAATGCGTTTATGCTCAGTGAGAACATCGGGAATGTGAGAACCATTATCGTGAAACATTGCCAAATAGGGCCTAAAATGCCAAGGAACAGTCGAATTTCTGTTGATTAAAAGACAATCATCCATAATAGTACTCCTTTTTCATGCATGGTTATACCATTTTTTTAATGTTTTTTTCTAGACCTACGATGTTTTATTTTGAATACATGGGTATCTTCTTAATGTTGTACATTCCTAGTCATATAACAATGACTTTGAATTCATGTAATTCTTGGACAGGGTAATTGTGCTCTATATATATATTATTGGGAATTCGTCATGTACTGGGAATTCGGTATCACCGCTGTTGGAAGAGAGTGAACAGTCTGGATTCACTCGAATAGGGAGAGAAGGTTCCAGTACATCGCGGATGACGTTCTCCAAGAAGATCTTGAGGATGCCTCGAGTCTTGTCCGTGAGATCGCTCAAGACTTCAAAACAGATCTGTGTTTTTAGAGCAGCGCCGTCGCTGCTCTTCAAATAGCCGCCGCCACCTATTTGGTGGGTCTCTTGGAATACACCACGCTCTGATACCATGAAAAAATCTCCATGGAGAATTTGGTGTTTTATTATGCAAGGTACAATCATATATATACATACAATCTACGCTTGAATTTTAGGAATATGAGATTCACTTGTAGTTGGAACCTAACCTATTAATCACATCTAACTAAAGACGCCTAGGGAACTATCAGGAATCTGCGCCTAGATACATGCATGAGAGAAGTTCCCATGCAAATTTCCCAGTCCATGACAAATTCCCAATATATATATATATATATATATTCTCTTTCAAATTGTTATAACTTTGCATTATGAACTTTTATAATGTCTTAGGTCGACGCAAGTACAAGGAATTGGTGTTTGTTTTATTTCTGAATATATTTTGATGTTTTGGAGGTAAGCCGTAAGAATCTTTAATTACGTGATCTTTTTCGGTGTTAATGAGTTATTGAAATTATAATGTTCTGATATGTGTCTTAGGAGAACTAAATACTAAAAATTAACTGTTAGAGGGAGGGTATACGAGCATATATATACCCCACAACAGTATCCCATACTACTGATGTAAGATACCTCACATTAACATCCTATACTACAAATGTGTGACAAATGAATCCTGACAAGTTCTCATTAACAAGGGAAACAATATATGGCGGCAAAGTGATGTAATTTTCTGTAGTATTGTATTCTTATATTCTGTTGTTTCTAGTCGAGGTTAGCAATCTTATTGGTGGTCATGTAATAATCCTATGCTTCCTATTAAATATCAATAGAATTCTTTTGGGAAAGGAAAGGCAATAAGTTTTTCATTAGGCTGCATTTGGAATTTGGAATTGGGGTAAATCGAAATCGATCTAAAAATTTACACCAATTCGGTTTTGTTGGAGTTTGGAAGGAGTATAATTGAAAGACGATGTAAATCTACTCTGATTTAGATTTATTGGCATTTGGATAGAGTAAAGTTTTAGATAGAGAATCGATGTAAAACCTCATCAACCATAAAGTTTTACATCAATTACCATGTAAAACTTTATACTTTTTATCACGGTTTTCAAACTATAACAATCACCTATTATACGATGTAAAACTTTATACTAAGCCTTATGATTTGATAGCTAAACTGACAAGACAGAAGAGAACCAATCATATCACCTTCATATTTTATTTATTTATTGAACAATCATAGCAATAACAAGAGTCAAATACTAATGCTACTTGCATGTCTCAGAGCAAGTATTGACGCAGGCCTCCACTTCTCCTACAGCTGCAAAATATTATCAAGCATGTGAGTGAGAAAAAATTATCAACAGAGAGAGAGAGATCATACCAGGGTTTTGCTTAGTACTGATGCTGGAGCACTTGGAACATGCACAATCCAAATTGCAGCGGTAAAGGGAATCACTCGGAGGAGTTGAAATGCACTGTTTCAATCAACTTACAGCACAAGGTACGGGGGTCTGTTTGGTAACAACGTAGGCAGCAAAGCATTTCACGTAACATTGTGGGAAAGAGGCAGATACAGTGGTTGCAAGCATGGACAAGGCCAACACCATAACCATCACCATAACTACCCTCAAACCATTACCCTTCATCTTCATTCTTAAAAATATTAAACAAAACAAACCCTATTAGCTGATGAAACTTGTCTGCAACTCTAAATTAACTCTATTCTGCTCTCCTCATCTCTTCAACCAGAACTAGATTTATAGTAAGTTGAACCATTTTAGAAAATAGAGCTGCTTAACCTTAATTATGTGTCAGCGCCTTTTGTCATGTGCAAGAGGAAGAGGAAGATGTCAAGTAAAGCACTAGTGTCAGTGAGAAATGAAATAATGGAACTGTTGCAGGGTAAAACCATAGGAAATTTGGCCTCAACCACTGTTCTTTGTTTCCTTTTTCTCTTTTCTTTTGAGCCCAAATGATAATATACCATCAATTACCAACTGAGCGTTTCTTTTGTACTTGGGACCTGTTTGGTAGGGCTTCAACATTACTCCAACAGCTTCTGAAATAGCTTAATCCCCTTATAAACATGTATTTTTGGCTTTTTGGAGTTTTCACCAAACATGTCTTGAGGGCTTTTGATACTGTAGCCGTCCAAGGCCTATCTTGCAATGCTAGAAGTCATTGCCTTCCTAATATTACCTTTTGTTTTACTATTCTTGCTTTTAGGATTTAACTTTTCAAACTCTTGTATGTCTTGTGAGTTGTGTCCCTCATGTCCACCTGTGGTTTTATAAAGAACTAGTGTAGGCAGTATTATTTAAAGGGTTAACTACTTACACGGTTTTGAAAATGGATCGGATCGGATCCGATGGTCGGACCGGTTTGGGCAATCGGTTCTATTTCACCCTAAAATTGTTCTTGGGTCAGAAACAGAGTTGAATTGGTTAGAAACCCGCTGATCGGGCAGTTGAACTATCGATCCATCGACCTTGACTACAATTTTTTGTCATTTTTTATTTTTTAATTCAGAATGGGCCATCTATTCAAATTGGATGATCAGACCATTTGACCCAGGAACCGGTGGCCAAAATGGTTCTATCTCTGGTCCAATTTTTAACCTTTTTATAGAAGGCCCCACTTCTTTAGAAGGCCGGTTCCTGGGTCGAACAATTTGACCATTTGAACCAAATAGAAGGCCCGTTTTGACAAAAAAAAATAAGAACGACCAAAAACCATTGGACGGTTCAAACACTCGAGTCAGTGGTTTGCTAACCAAATCAACGGTTTTGGCCAAAATGACAGTTCTGGTGACGCAGCGCGACGCACTCGACTGAGCTAACTATACAAGCACCCGGACGATTGAGTCGGCTTCGAACTTGAAGCCTCACGAAAAGAACTAGGCGTAGAGCCTTAGAAGAGAGAGAAGTAAATAAAGAAATTCTATGTGTTATTAAAGCTCATAAACAGAAGTATTTATAATAGACATTGGTAGACTCGTAGAATAAAATAACTAAGTAGTTCAAACTTGTAAAACAAGTAGGAAATGTGACTTGTCATCCGATGTCAATGCCTTCGATGCCCACCGTCCGATGTCCACCATCGTCCGAGGTCGGTTGGCATAAGGAGTCTGTCCTTCTAATCTTGAGTTGGCACCGGTTGGTTTGGTGGGTCCTGTGCTAGCCCTCCATCATTCTCCCCCACATGGAAAGAACTCGACCTCGAGTCATGATTGGGATATGCAAGTGTCGCTTCCGATAAATAACGATGAAGATCAGCAACATTAAATGTTTTGGAGATACTCATGTGATCTGGCAAGTCCACTATATAAGCATTGTCATTGATCTTCTTAATGATCTTGTATGAGCCGTACTTCCGAGGCTGTAGCTTGCTATGTTTCCCTACGGGTATGCGTTCCTTCCTTAAGAACACCATGACTTCATCACCGACGTCAAACACCTGGTACTTGGGATGCCTGTCAGCTGCAAGCTTATACTTTGCATTGGTCCTTTGAAGTTTCTGTTGTACTTCCTCCTATATCGACTGGATCTGTCCGGCTAACTGCTCTACTGAAGTACTAAGGCCTGGTAACCTAGGTAGCTTCACCAAGTCCAACGCATGGTTAGGTACTTTCATATACACAGTAGAAAATGGGGATCTACCTGTAGAGCTATGAATTGCGTTGTTGTAGGCAAACTCTGCTTGCACTATGGAAAAGTCCCACTGCTTTGGCCTTTCTCTGCAAATGCTTCGGATCAGGTTACCTAGAGTTCGATTTACCACTTCTGTCTGTCCATCAATCTGCGGATGAGCTGTACTGCTGAAATTCAAGGATGAGTCAAATAGCCTCCACAAGGTCATCCAGAAGTGACTTAAGAACCTCGTATTTCGATCCGACGTGATGGTCTTAGGCACCCCATGTAAATGGACAATCACCCTGAAGAATAGTTTGGCTGTCGCTGTTGCATCCACGGTCTTCTTGCATGGGAGGAAATGTGCCATATTGGAAAATCGGTCAACAACCACAAAGACGGAGTCCATGCTTCTTGGAGTCTTCAGTAAGCCTAGGATGAAATCCATAGACAAGTCTTCGCAAATTGCCGTAGGAACAAGGTAAGGCATATAAAGGCCGGTATTCTGGGTCTGTCCCTTAGCCGTCTGACATATGCAGCACCTACTCACGATAATGGTTACATCTCTTCTCAATTTAGGCCAGTAGTAACGCCCCTTCACAGCCTCGATCGTCTTGTCCCTCCCGAGGTGTCCTGCTAAGCCGCCTCCATGCAAATCCCTGATGATTTTTTCACGGAGGGAGATGCAAGGAATGCACAGCTGGTCCCCCTTCATAAGAAAGTCATCATGTACGTAGAAATCACCCGCTGGTTGCCAATTCATGCATTTTTCCCAAACCTACTTGAAGTCTTCATCCTGGGCGTACAGATCCTTCAAACATTCAAAGCCTACAATTTCGATACTAAGAGTATTGATGAGGGTCACACGCCTGCTCAAAGCATTGGCCAATGTGTTCTGTTGCCCAGCCTTATACACAATTTTGTATGGGAATTTATCAATAAAAGCAGACCACCTTGCATGCAGATCACTCGTCAACTATTTTTGCTTACTTAAATACTTAAGAGCTTGATGGTCGGTGTAGAGGAAAAATTCTTTAGTAATCAAATAGTGTTCCCAAGTCTTTAATGATCTTACAACAACATAAAATTCTTTATCATAAGTGGATCATTTCTTCCTAGCTTCGCATAGCTTTTCACTAAAGAAGGCAACTGGTCTCTTTTCTTGTGATAACACAGCCCCTATGCCGACTCTACTGGCATTACACTCAACCTCAAATAATTTGTCAATGCTTGGCAGTGCTAAGACAGGAGCGGTGCACAATTTCTCTTTTATGAGAGCAAAACTTTGCTCTTGTTCTTCTCCCCATTGAAATTTACTCTTTTTCAAACACTCAGTGATATGAGCTACAATGCTACTAAAGTGTTTGATAAACCGCCTATAGAAAGTTGCTAACCCATGAAAATGCCTTACGTCTATGACTAGCCATTCGAACATTCCATCTCTGGTTTTGAAAGCTGTCTTTCATTCATCTCCGGGATGGATTTTGATCTGATGATAACTATACAAGCACCCGAACGATCGAGTCGGCTTCGGAATTGAAGCCTCACGAAAAGAACTAGAGCCTTAGAAGAGAGAGAAGTGAATAAAGAAATTATGTGTGTTATTAAAGATCATAAACATAAGTATTTATAATAGACATTGGTAGACTCGTAGAACAAAATAACTAAGTAATTCAAACGAGACCAGTCAGATGACTGATTCCTGATTTTTTCAGTTCAACCGTCCGGTCCAGTCCGATTTTGAAAACCATGGGTGCAGCAATTTATTTGCACCATTTGGCCTGAACCCACTTGCTTATCTCTTTCTGCTTTTTGCTTTTCTTTTTGAGCCCTGATAATACTAATATAGGGCATGATATATTATTAATTTGGGCCCATCAAACATCAAATTCAAGGGTCAAGAAGATCATAAGTTTGAAACACTTTTAATCTAAGTTCGGCCCATGATTTGTTCTTCGTAGAGAAAATTGCAGTAGAGTGCTTAGTTTATGCAGGTTTGATCCCCCACGGCTCCATTTTGATGAATGCTGAGCGACCATTTCAGCCATAAGGTCATCACAGCTTCAGTTAATTTCAATTTTAACTGCCTTTTGCGTGAGAATTCGTTATACAGCTCAGTGACCGGCGGCTCCAGCACTGACTGTTGAAATCACATCTGCGCCCCCACAGAGCGCACCCCAAAAATGTCCAACAATACATTCTGACCGTATGTTTGAAATATATCTGATTGACAAATACGAAAGATGTTCTCAATGTACGCTGAGATATGCATGTGGAACATTTTTAGGGTGTGCTCTGTGGAGCCCAGATGTGAATTCTTGGCTGTTGTGGTGAGACCTTGGTTTTGATGTGGGAGATGGCATAATCTAAAAAAATTTGAAATTAAGAACTTACTTGGTTCAAGGTTAGTGGACTTCATATACACCTTGTTATGTTCTCCCTTAATCACTTTGTAATGTGTATTATGTTAGTACCAAAAAATAGTTGAATTCCTTAGTTAGGTTCTCATTATAACTAGTACCACAAAGTGAGGCTCTGATGTTAATGTGATTCTGGATCTTCTGTCCACAAGAACTCTATTTGTGTATATCCACAATACACTACCTCCATGTATTGGGAATATCTCCGATGCAAAATATTATATAAGAGGATGAGATATTCTTTATGTATGACTGTGATGTTATGTGAATAGACATAAGCAGAGTTTTTGTGGGTAGAAAATCCGTATTCTGTTAAGGTTGCCTAATGCCTCACCCCCCATTAACTAAAAGTGAAATGTTTAAAAAATTAATATAGGAGAAGTGGCCTTCTTATCCACCTTAAAATAGACCATTCCTTAGCTCTATTTTAATTTAAAAAAAAAAAAAAAGGTAGCGAGAATTTTCTTAAGATAAATCTATGATGTTGAAAAGGTATGATACCAGAAACAATTTGACTGGTCAAAACCTTCTTGATGAATACAATACCACTAGATTGGTTACCAAATCATCCAACACAAAAACAGAACCAATTGGGTGACATGATTTTTTCATTATTTGGTGACCAGTGGACAAAAAAGATCCAATCCTATCCGATGAGACGAAGTACTATTACTCCTTCCAGCAAGACCGAGAGCAAGAATGAACACACTCTGTCACTTCTTCTTCAACTGCAAAATATCAAATATCAAATCACTCAATTATTCACACATACACTCAAGCCTCAAGGTTTTTAAAACCAGACCTAACATGGAATCTTTCTAGTGATCAATTTCTGGGTCGAATGATCCAATCATTTTGTTCCAATGAATAATTCATTCTGACTTAAAATAATAAATAAAATAAAAATTGATCAAAAACCATTATTCAGATCAATGGTTCGAGCACTTAGGTCAGTGGTTCACTAACCAAATTAATAAATTTTTTATCAAAAAACGGTTTTAGGGTGAAACAGAATCAGTTATCTGATCGATTCCCAAATCAACCGGTCCAACTGTCCGATCCAATTCAATCTTCAAAACCATGCATACACTTTTAGAGAGAGACAGAGAGAATACTTACTAATGAGATTGGAACACTGGGAAGCTACGCAATTCAAGTTGCATTTGTCATGTATATCAGGAGACTCGGGCAAACAGTGGGCAAAACAATCCGAAAAACATGAAACGGAGGTCTTTCCTTTGCTAATACAGGGATAATAGCATGGCAGGTAACAATAGGTGAAAGTTTGAGAGTTGGATGTGGCTTCAGAAACAATGCCCAACGCCAAAATCATCGCCACAACTAGTGCTCTCATCCTCATACCCTTATAACCTTCCATCTTCATTAATCAAACAAAACCCAAAACCCTTCCCGATTGCCCTTCTCTGCAACTCTGAACCCTAAATCTCTTCCTCTCACACTCGATTCTTGAACAAAGACGACTTAATTTATAAGAAGCTGAATCAGAACCTGACTATCCCCTCCCTCACGTCTTTCATTGTGTTCATGAATTCAATATGCAGTGTCCACGCATGATGATGTAAGAGTAGCTTGATGACTTGATCCATATTTAGAAAATAAAGCTGGCTACTCTCAAGAATCCAACGCATTTTGCTTTGTGCAGGAGGTGCACCAATGCATTTGTACCATTTGGCTTGAACCCAACTTGCTTATCTGTTTCTGCTTTTTTACTTTTCTTTTTGAACCCTGGTAATACTAATATACAGCACGGTATATTATTAATTTCGGCCCATCAAACACCAAATTCAAGGGTCAAGAATATCAGATGGTTGAAACACTTTTATAGATCTAAGTTTTCAACCTTCATGCCAGCCCATGACTTCCTCATACACTGTTTAATTGTCCTGTTGTAATTTGAAATTAAGGCTTAGTTTGGAAGGACTACAAATACGTAAAGTGTAAAATCTTGTATTTTGTATGTATTTATACTGTTCATATTTGTATTTGTATTCTTTTCAAATTAAGCCTAAGACTGTGTTTGGTTGCAATGCAATTTTATTTGCACTAGTATAAATTCATGGGAGTGCAAATGTAAAAAATGTAAATTCTTGTTTAATTTTGTTTTAGATTTTACTTTATTCTGTTTCATGTCTTAATTTACTTTATTTGTACTGTAATCAAACAAAAAACTAAAATTTATAACAAAAATAAGTCAGAATTTACACTCAAATCATTTGCAATGTCATAGTTTTGCATTAGTGCAAATTTATTTGCATTGCAACCACAGCCTAATGAATCTATTTTCTATCCAAAAAAGAATCATTTTCTTTTCTTTTCATTAAAAAAAAAGAAGGGCCATTTCCTTACAACCCCATAAGTTTCACATATCTACTAGAACTTATCATATAGTCTGCATATTATTACAAACATCCCCTTCCAAACAACTTAACTGATTTTTTTTTGGGAATCATCATGTGACCATTTAAAACGTGAATGCTTTTGAAATTCTGGTTTAAAGAAGGTTAATAAATATTATAATCTATAAATTATATAATTTCTATACTTCTTACAATTTTTTTTCAAAACAAAAACACAGTTCAAGAACATGATTTTGTTTTCCTTTTTTTCTGATGTGGCAATTTCAGAAACAAATCAAAACAAAAAAACATTATATTGTAGAACATGGTTTTGAAAACCGGACCGTTTCCATTTTATGCAGAACTGTTATATTTTCAAAAACTGTTGATTTGGTCAACAAACCACTGACCCGTTGGTCAAACTGTTCAATAATTTAGCCAATTTTCATTTTTTGTCAGAACCGGCTGTCAATTAGGTTTGAATGGTCCAACCATTCAACCCAGGAGCTGGATTCCTAATTAATTCGTTGTCCGGTTTAGTTTTAAAAACTTTATTGTAGAATACACCCTTAATTTTTTTTATACCATTTTACTAACATTTTTCCAAATAATTCCACTAAATCACATCTCAGAGTATTAAAATACATGTTTCCGATGTATTTAAACTTTTTTCAGTCAATATGATTTTTTATCAAGAGTCAGATTCATTGTGATCAATGTACGTATTTATGAGTTTTAACGGTTCATCCATGTGCATTTTAATGTCTGCATCCAGACATTTATTAAGCCTATCTTGATGCATACCTTTAAATTGCCTTTTTCTTTGCAACGCTATTCCTTCGAGTCCGGAACGTTCCTCACACCGACCTTACATTTTACGCATTTCCATGAGTTTAAATCAGCCCCCCACAATGTCCCGCAACACATCCTGCCATGTATTGTAAACATCTCTCGATGATGACATCATCATCTTTGATATTATTATTGAGAGGTGTTTCCAATACACGGCGGGGATGTGTTGTGGAACGTTATGGGGGTTGATTTGATCTCCATTCCCATGGAGATGTTCCTGGTACATGATGGGATGTAGCAGTGAGGTTGGTGTTAGACAGTTTTGTATGCTCTTAGTTTCAATCAAAATGATGTATTTTATGAGTTTATTGTAAATGAATAAAAGTGCATATTTGATTCATGTTCTCTTGATATGTTTCTGTGTAATACCCTTAAACTGGATATTTAATGAGACTCGTGTTAGTTTAGAATGTTCACAGCTAGTGGGTCGGTCTGGGGAGATCTATCCTGAAAAGGCTGACACTGTGGTGCCACCAAGTCGGTTGGGGTGGCTTGTCTCAGCTACCAGGGTGAGACCCTAGGCACATACAATGTGGGATTAATTGAATCTTTGAACTGTACCAGATTTTCAGTATTGCCCTAGACCTTGGAGATTGATGGGCAAAACTGGAAAGTTACACTTGACCCTTAGACTCGTTTATGATACTGCACTAGGTGTCAGATTGGGCTGTCTTTGATGTACCAATCAGTGAGATCCTTAGCGGGGGTCAAAACCTGGGTATGTTGGGACAGTTTGAGAATTCATATGAGTGGCTGATCATAGTGACAGGATCAGCCCCTTTGTCGGACAAAGGTAATGATCGGGGATGCACTCTCACTGATGGAAACCAAGACTGCCAGCAGCCGATTTCAATCGTTGAGATTTGTTTTGCAAAATATATTTTATATGAGATATAAAAGTATATAAATTATGGTTTCTAAAATGTTTACAAAAGGTTTTAATTCTCGGGATCCATATAAGCAGAGAGTGCAACACTGTTCCTTGCAGCTGAGGGAGAGGTCCTCTCTTGTCGGGTAGTGTTTGATCATTATGGGCTGAGAGGTTAAGTGTAAGACCATTGAGGATAATACCCGATGGGCTAATCTTGCATTTGCCCACAATCCCTGGGTGTTACAAGGTGGCTTGGCCCAATGACCACTTAGGGTAAGTGTTGGGCCCATAGAGCCCATCTGATGGGTTTCAGGGGGTGCACTGTCCATAACAGTGTATTCGGCCTGGCCTTGTAACAAAGGTTGGGCTGAACCCATGTGGCTAATGTGTAGATCAATGTTTGGGTCTCACGCCATACAAGGAAGCCCAACTAGGCAGCAGTTTGGAAGGCTAAATGAATACATAACCCTAAATGGGTTAATTTGATTAGTCATTAAGGGGCGAATTCTGAGGTAAGATCAGCTGATTGGATTGGGCTCACACCCTATCCACTCAGAGAGTCCAAGATCTAAATGAGATTTAGATCTGGAAACTTCCTAATTAGATTAGGAGATGGCTGATCTAATCTGCAAATAAGATAAGGATTATCCCTTATCTTAAAGGGACTTCTAATCCAGATACTATTTGGGTTAGCAACTCCTAATGGGATTAGGAGCTGATCCCTTTAAGTCTATAAAAGGAAGAGGGGGCGGCAGCCTTTAGACACATTACAACACAATCACCAGCAATAGTCTTGTCTTCAGAGCTGAGATCACAGAAGAGAGAATTCTGCACCCTGCAAATACTCTCTTGCCGCCTCCTTCCTGCAATCGCCGCCTACAGCAGTTCGATCTCCATTCCTTGGGAGAAATCAAGATTGGATCTTGATTTCAATCTTTTGGGGAAAAGATTGGTAGGAGTTGTATTCATAAGCCGCCTACGTGATTATTGAGAATGATCAAGTTCTTTTGGAAGAACATTGTTGATTCTGCTCCACCCTGCACTGCACCATCTTCAGTGGGAGTAGATTTTGGATCCTACCTTGGGCGTGAACACCTCCATTGAAAGATATTATTTCTCTGTATCAGGTATTATCTCTCTTTCCTCATTTTGGTTTAGATCTGGTTCAGTTTATGGTTCAAGAATGATGATTGAAAATATGATTTTCTAAATAGGGAATTTGATTCCCAGTTGATGGATTTCCTATCCCTTCAATCGGTGTGAGGAGCATATCCCAATTCTATTGCTTTGGAGTCAGCATCTTGTTTCTAGGTTTTAAGTTTTCAAACTCTTGTAGCCAAAAAAAGGGGTCACTTATTAAAACACTCTCTACAATTTCATGAATTTGCCAAAATCTACCCTATAGTTTCTATTTTATTAAAATATCTTCTATACTGTACAATCAATTTACTTAATCAAAATTTCACTATATGAAAATATAAAATGACAGTTTTAACCTTAACACCAATTCAAATAAATTTAATCAAAAGAAGGTAAAAACAAAAGTTTCATTTTTGCCTCTAGTAAAATACAAACAACCACTATTTTTCTTTATTTGGTCAATTTTGTCTTCAATACCAAAAAAAAAAGGTGTTAAGGGTACTTTTGGAATAAGCAACCATGGATCTATACCCTTGAACATTTCCCACTCAGTTAAGGGACAGATTTGGAATAAAGAACTATGGGTCCATGCAACTGAACATTTTCCACTTAGTTTAGGTGATCACGCTACTACTTTTAGATGACAAAACAAATAGTTCTTAGTGAAAGATTGATTAAGTAAATATGTTGCAAACTAAAAGGGTATTTTAGTAAACTAGAAACTATAGGGTAAGTTTTAGTAAATATGTAAAACCATACGGGGTGTTCAAGTAAAAGACCCAAAAAATCCAAACTCTTTGCCTTTTATGTGGATAATGTCGGCCTATGGTTTTATAGAGAAAATTGCCATAGGCTGAATCATTGAAAGCTTCTGCCTACTGGAACCCAGATCACCTGCCAAAAAAACACGTTGCAACCCTCTCCCAACATAATCTCACACCACACATCTCATATATGGTGGATTCCACTTTTATAGTGAATCACAGTCTTATAGTGAGATGTGTGGTGTTAGATCAAGTTAGTAGAGGGTTGGAACATGTTTTATTGGTAGAAGATCTCACCTGTTTATTTATTTATTTATTGACAATCAATTAGGTCAAATTGACAAATTGTGTCCCCAAATACTCAGGTTCATGCTTCATTGGTTATTGTTTTATCTTATTTATAATCTGAGCATTTTTCAATATACTGTGCCTTTTTTAGGGTATGATGGACAATACGATTTTTTTTTTTTCAAACAAAAACATTTGCCATATCAGCAAAATCATATAAAATTTTCTCATGTGGCAGTTATTTTCGTTTTCTTAAACAAAATGACACATATTGAGACTATACTTAGCTTGATGGAAAATAAGAGAGAAATATGAAATTGAGGGCCAAAATGTTCTTTCCCTCTTATTTTCTATAAAACCAAACATTAGCCTTAAGATATTGATCAACAAATACTGTAACAGATCAGACTAAGGTAAATTTCTGATTTGAATATGCTTCAGTGCTAATGAACTGAAAAAACCCATAAATCTAAACCTAGAATTTTTTCAATATATTGTTAAACCGGAATCCTAATTAAAATCAATAGAATAATAAAAACAAGAAAAATAGAGACCACAATGAAGGAAAATCAGAAAAGAAATAATGTAATTAAAACCTATGACATTTCCAATTAAAAGCAAACTGATTATCAGAGAACAAGAATAACAGAGATTAGAAATGACCTCTTGGATTGGGAAAAACACAACGTTGCTGAGAATTCCGGCATCCATTCCAGTTCAATCTTCATGTTACTACAAAAAATTCAATTATCACCGAAATCCAAGAATAAACACTTGGACTTTCATATGTGACAAATGTTGATGTTAAACTGATCTTTTGCCATTTAGTTTTTCTGGCTTCTAGTACAAAATATATTCGTCCAAAGCCTACTATTTGTCAGGGGCAATATTAGAAAAAAAAAAAAAATCCCTCTATTTGGAAGGGGTAATATTAGAAAAGCGAAAAAAAAACCCGCTATTTGATAAGGGTAAAATTGAAAAAGAGAAATCAGGATCTTCGAGAATTCAACTTGTTCCATTCTCATTTTTATATATGGGTCAGGTCAATAGATTAGTGTAATTTGGTGATGAGGACTAATTAGGGCATCCCCGTGGCCCCCACATACACATCTCAACATGCATTTGGAACTATGATTTTGAAAATCGGATCGGATCAGATGGTCAGATTGGTTGATCCAGGAACTGGTTAGGTAATCGGTTCCATTTCACCCTATGATTGTTTTTGGGCCAAAAATTGTTATTTGGTCAACGACCCATTGATCCAAGTGGTCAAATTGTTGATCCAAACAATGATTTTGATCATTTTTATTTTATTTATTATTTTAATTTTTTTTTAAGTAGAACAGACAGTCTGTTCGAACTAGATGGGCGGACCATTTGACCCAAGAACTAGTGGCCAAAATGGTTCCATGTCCGGTCTAGTTTTTAAAACTTTGTTGAAAGCATCTTTGATATTTGTCGATGAGAGATCGATGTTCTTAATACACGATTGAGATTTGCTGATTTGTTGTGGGGCACCATGTGAATTCGGAAGAGGTGGGGGGTTGAATCCCTGAGTTGTTCACTAATTATGGTATTGGTCAATACATATCATATTGAAAGTTTCTTGATATGCCCCTATAGAGGGTGTATCGGGGTTTTGATCGGTTCAAGGGGTGGATGGATCTTAAACCGGCCCGGCCCCTCTAAACTGGTTTTGAAAAAAAAAAACAACCCATTTGGCATATCGAGCGTATCGATATTTTGAACCTTATCCAAAACCATGTAAGTAATTAACCCTTTTAATAATATTGTACAGTAATTCTTTATAAAACCACATGTGGACATGATAGACACAACTCACAAGGCACACAACACTGGAGGTGTAAAATGGGTTGTCCCGTTGGTAGGCCTGCGCTGCCCTCCCTTGGGATAACTTGGGGCGACATGACCTATGGATCAAGCCCGTCCAAGCCCATGCTGTTCCATAGGCCAGGCTGTCCGTGGGCCAAGCTAGGCCATCGACTAGGCCAAAGCTATTTTTGCCTATTTATTTAAAAAATTGAAAAAAAAAACTTAAATTTTTAATTTTCTATGAATTTTAATGTATACAATTGTTTATATATAAAATAATTAAATAAATTAGTATAATAAAATTGAAAATAATAGTTTATTTTATTAATATATTATATACTATATATTATTATATAATTATAATTTATATAATATATATAAATAATATGTATGGCCGTGCCGGGTCGAGCCACGGGTGAGGCCATACCGGCATGCTGGCTACGGACGGCACGACCGACATGCCAGCCCGGCCCAGCCCTTTGGATTTGGGTTTACTTATAATATAATAAAGGAATCAAATTTGGGTTTACTTATAATATAGTCTTTCCCTTTGGATCCCTTGTGCCAAATGATAGTTTTCTTTATGTTTCCATCGATTATGTATGCAATAATGGACTGCCAAATGTGCAATATATGGTGTTGTTATACCAAAATATCAAATTAAATCAACCGTGCTGATGTGTCTATATCAAATTAGATCCAGCATGATGTGCCCCTATCAAATTAAATCAATCATAGGCCATTTCAAATTAAATATATTGATAGGTCAGGACCCATCAGCGGTTCAACCATCCAGTTTAATCCAAATCTTACAACACTATATATCTATATCTGCTGAAAGTTTTATGAGAACCTTGAACCAAGTAAGTTCTTAATTTCAAATTTTATTAGATTATGCCTTCTCCTACCTCAGTCAGCAAATCATCTATGTTATCAAATCAGATTATCAGAATGCTCTTTCTTTAGTTATTTACCTAAAATTAAAGAAAGAGAGAAACAGAGAGCTTATTGGCTATACCACAAGTATTTGGCTGCTATTTTATCATTTTAAAATTAAGAATAACAGGTAAGGGTGCCAACCAGTTGATTGTAGCGAAGGTTTAGGATTGAATCCCACCTGCACCAAGGGTTTGAATCCCACTTGTACTAAGGATTTGGGGGGTTATGGATTGGGGGATGAGTTACTCTGTTATGTAATGTAGTATTTCAAAATAATAATAATAATAATAATAAAATAATTATGATTGATAAGGATAACTTTTGGACTTAATATCAATAAAAATAATATTTTTAATAAAATTTCTAAAATCGATTAACTTTTTAAAAATAACAACAAAATTGATTTCCATCAAATAAAATTGGCACTATTATAATCCATGGACCAAGAAAACCAACGTCTCACCACAACAAGCAAACCCACAGAATAAGGAGTTTACATCTGCACCCCACAGATCATATCCCAAAAATGTTCCATATACACATCTCAGCATGCATTAAGAACATCTTTCGTATTTGTCATTAGAGATATTCCATATAAACGGTTGGAAATCGGAAAAATATTGTTGGACATTTTTGGGATGCGCACTGTGGGGCGCAGATGTGAATTCAACAGTCAGTGCTGGAGCCACCGGTGACTGAGCTGTATAACGAATTCTCTCGCAAAAGGCAAAAAGCAGAAACAAGGGATCAAACCTTATGGATGAAATGGTCTCTCAGCATTCATCGAAGCATTCATCGAAATCGAGACAAGGGATCAAACCTGCATAACTAAGCAGTCTACTGTAATTTTCTCTATGAAGAACAAATCATGGGCTGAGCTTAGATTAAAAGTGTTTCAACCTTGTGATCTTCTTGACCCTTGAATCTGATGTTTGATGGGTCCAAATTAATAATATATCATGACATATATTAGTATTATCAGAGCTCAAAAAGAAAAGCAGAAACAGATAAGCAAGTAGGTTCAGGCCAAATGGTGCAAATGCATTGCTGCACCCATAGTTTTTAAAATCGGACCGGACCGGATGGTTAGATCAGAAAAATCGGGAATCAATCACTTGATCGGTTCTGTTTTACCCTAGAATTGTCATTTTGGCCAAAATTTATTGATTTGGTCAGCAAATCATTGACCCGGACAGTCAAACTGTTCTACGGTTTTGGCCCTTTTTAAATTTTTTAATTTTTTTTCCCAGAATGAGCTGTCTATTCGATTTGAATGGTTGGACCGTTCAACCCGGGAACTTTCTTTCTAAAGAAGTGGGGTCTTCTAAAAAAAGGTTTTAAAAATCGAACCAACACAGAACCATTTGTTTTGTCAGAATGGGCTGTCTATTCGATTTGAATGGTTGGACCGTTCGACCCGGGAACTGACCTTCTAAAGAAGTGGGGTCTTCTAAAAAAAGGTTTTAAAAATCGGACCAACACAGAACCATTTTGTCCACCGGTTCCTTGGTCAAATGGTTTGATCATCCAGTTTGAATAGATGGCCTGCTCTAATTTAAAAAATAATTAAAATAAAAAAGACCAAAAACATTGTCTAGGTCAATGGGTCGATAGTTCAACCACCTGGGTCAGTGGGTCTCTAACCAACTTAACTCGGTTTTTGACTCGAGAACAATTTTAGGGTGAAATAAAACTGAATGCCCGTCCTATTCCCATATCAACCGGTCCAACCATCTGATCCGATCCATTTTCAAAACCATGTAAGGACATAACTCACAAGACATACAAGAGTTTGAAAAGTTAAAGCCTAAAAGCAAGAATAGTAAAACAAAATGAAATATTAGGAAGGCAATTTTTTAAAAGCATGCATATATATCAAGAAGATACACTTAATAAATGTATGCATACGGTGATTATCATGCACATGGATGAACCAAAATACTTGTATTAAAACCCAAAAATACATCAATAAACACTGAATCTAAAGCTAAAAAGAGTTTAATTAAGTGCCCATTTCAGAGGGCTTTAACGCAATGACTTTTAGCATTGCAAGATAGGCCTTGGACGGCTACAGTACTAAAAGCCCTCAAGTTTGGTGAAAACTTAAAAAAGCCAAAAATACATGTTTATAAGTGAATTCATTTTTATCTCAATGAGGCTATTTCAGAAGCTGATGGAGTAACGTTGAAGCCCTACCAAACAGGTCCCAAGTACAAAAGAAACACTTATTTGGTAATTGATAGCATATTATCATTTGGGCTCAAAAGAAATGAGAAAAAGGAAACAAAGAACAGTGGTTGAGGCCAAATTTCCTATGGTTTTACCCTGCAACAGTTCCATTATTTCATTTCTCACTGACACCAGTGCTTTACTTGACCTCTTCCTCTTGCACATGACAAAAAGTGCCGACACTTAATTAAGTTTAAGTAGCTCTATTTTCTAAAAATGGTTCATCTTACTCTTACATCCAGTGACCAGAAATTAATGAGCACATTGGATAGCAAGGTTCAACTTACTATAAATCTAGTTCTGGTTGAAGAGATGAAGAGAGCAGAATAGAGTTAATTTAGAGTTGCAGACAAGTTTCATCAGCTAATAGGGTTTGTTTTCTTTAATCTTTTTAAGAATGAAGATGAAGGGTAATGGTATGAGGGCAGTTATGGTGATGGTATGGTGTTGGCCTTGTCCATGCTTGCAACCACTGTATCTGCCTCTTTCCCACAATGTTACGTGAAATGCTTTGCTTCTTGTGTTGTTGCCAAACAGACCCCCGTACCTTGTGCTGTAAGTTGCTTGAAACAGTGCATTTCAATTCCTCCAAATGATTCTCTTTACTGCTGCAATTTGGATTGTGCATTCTCCAAGTGCTCCAACATCAGTACTAAGCAAAACCCTGGTATGATCTCTCTCTCTCTCTCTCTCTCTCTTTTGATAACATTTTCTCACTCAGATGCTTGATAATATTTTGCAGCTGCAGAAGAAGTGGAGGCCTGTGTCAATACTTGCTCTCAGACATGCTGCAAGAAGCATTAGTGTGCCATGTGCATTTTATGGTCAAGATCGATTTTATATTTCTGTTTCATATAAAAAGAGGAGAGATGCTGAATCTAACATTTTTTTTAAGAAATGATGATGTAACCATTTTGTAATGTATTGATACATATCGGTTTGTATCAGCCGATATATGTTGTTTCTGATTTATCGGCATGCAACATAGGTGGAAAGGTCAAATACACTATTCTAATCTGGTGAGGAGACGAGAAATACAACAAAAAGAACCTACCACCAAAGAAATACAACCACCCCACAAACATCAAAGAAAACATAATTACGAAATTGCTAAAACCCCCAACTTTTTCATTTCGTGAGGTGAGATCAACTGTTTTTTCTTAAATAAAATTGCTAGCTAAAGTTATATTGGATAGATCTTTTAAGCAAAAATTGGAATTGTTGTGGTTGATCAAAACAAATAATATAACAGGCCTCCTTTAAATATATCTACTTGGGCTCTCCATTATCAAGTGTTAATTGTATACTCAAGATGATTAAAAGCATAGGATTATTACAAGTACACCGATAAGATTGCTAACCTAGACTAAAAACAACAGAATATAAAAATTAATACAATTAATAAGAGACAATATTAAAGAAAATTACATCACTTTGCCCCAATTAAATTCTACATTCCTGAGTTTATTTTTACTGCCAGGAAACGTCAATATGATAAAAATAAAAGTTTCAAGCCTTAATTAATACAATGCTAGCTGGTTATACATCCATCAATGCGGTGCAAAGGATGGTTAAAATTAATGAATAAATTTTCCTTTATTTCCTATCAGTTTGAATCCTTCTATCTTTTGTATTTTGATAATTTTTCATTGAATTTAGTATAAGGCGTCAAGTGTATGGGATCTGTACTGAGTCTGTGGACGTTTGGTAGAACTTTATTCATTGTCAAACATCTTGTTCATGGTGATGAGTACATTACAATTTGGTGATCAAAGAAACAATACAGAAACCAACCCTATCCTATCCTGCAGTTCTTCTTCATTTTTTTTATTTTTGACCAGTCATAGAAGCAGCTGGGTTAATTCTGACTGCATGCCTGAGAACAATTGTTGACACAGCCTTCCACTTCTTCTGCAGTTGCAAAATATCAAACCAATCAATCTTCAGGAGAGAGAGAGAGAGAGAGAGAGAGAGAGAGAGGGGGGGGGAGAGATTTGTTACCAGGGTTTTGCTCAGTACTGAGTTTGGAGCACATGGAATATGCACAACCCAAGTTGCAGTAGGAATGGGGATCACCAGGAGAGGTTGGAATGCAGTGCAACAAACAATTCCAAGAACACAACAATATGTTGGACTGTCCTGTGGAAATACAGGAATTGATGCATGGCAGGTAACAACCGCTATAAGTCTGAGACTGAGAGGTTGCTGCGGTTGCAAGCATGCCCACCACAACCACCATCACCACTAGTGCCCTCATCATACCCTTATCCTCCATCTCCATCAACAAAGCAAATCAAACCCCAGCTAGCTGATGACTCTTCTCTGCAACTTTGAAGCCTATGTCCTTTCCCCTCACTCTTGAACAATGACTGAATTTATAAGAAATTGAATCTCACCATCTCCTCCCTCACGTTTTACTGTGCTCATCATGATGAATTTGAGGTGGTTACAGGATGTAAGAGTAGTTTGATCTATTTTTAGAAAACAAAACTGCCTAGTCTCAAGAATCAACACATTTTGCTCTGTGCAGGGGGTGAAGCAATGCATTCGCACCATTTGGCCTGAACACCTGCTTTTCTGTTTCTACTTTTTGCTCTTCTTTTGAGCCCTGATAATATTCCTTCCAAAAAACTAATTAATCAACTAACATCTTGCCCTAGGGCTGGGTTATCTAAAAGACTTATAAGTAAATACCCACATTGATATAATGAGCCTGTTCAATTAAAATTATTATTTAAAGAAAGTTTTGCATGAATCTTCAAGGGTTTAACTGGCCCTGTTTACTTTTTGGTAAGTTATTTATCCAGGTAAATACAATTACCAGAGTAAGTTTTTCCTAAGAAGCACTTACCCGTTAAGTGCATTTATCTATATTCTTTTATTTCCCAGGTAAATAAGGAAATGACCATTTTAGCCATAGAAATTCATTATTAAATGGGCATTTTTTGTCTCATTTAAGTATCGGTAACTTTCCTTGGAAAGTTATTTACCCATTTAAGTAAGTGGTACCCAAAAAAATAAACTTTCCTTTATTCTCCCCATAAAGTTGAAAAAAGAACATGAAATTCTTGGTCAATGGGAACCAAAATCCCATTGACCAACTTTCCCCCTCTCAAAATCCAAAAAAAATGCCCCCTAACTTTTAATTTCCAGGTGGGTTTTTAAGAGTAAAGCCAAAAGGTGAGGAATTGTACAGATTTGTAGTTGTCAATTTCCTTTTTCTTTTCTGTGGAAAGGCTAATGACTGCTTAATGACGATAGTTTGTTTTTCTTAGCAGAAGTTAAATTTTGTTTTAGCTAGAGCCAACAATAATTCAAATTTAAAGGCATTCATATGCAATTTCTAAACTTTAAAGCACTGTTTTCAAAACCGGACCGGACCGGAAAAACCGGGACCGGTTCTGTTTTCCTCCAAAACCGTTTTTTCCCTCAAAACCGTTGATTTTAGTCAGCAAACTGTTGAACCGGCCGGTTAATGATTTTGACCGTTTTCCAGTTTTTTTATTTTTTTATTTTTTTTTACAAAATGAGCCGGCCATTTGGGTCAAATGATCAGACCGTTCGAACCGGTAATCAAACCCCTCACCGATTCGATCACCTATTCGTATTAAAAAACCATGCTTTAAAGCATTATCGGGAATATAACTCTGAAACAAGTCCAAACAGACACGTCAATTGGAGATGAAAGAAAGAAGTGGATTTACTTTCTTCCCTCTTATAAATTTTAAAATCCATATACTTAAATGTTTATTTTTTATTGTTAATCTGTTAATTGGAGAAATCGACCTGATTAAAATCAGGATTTGTATGTATGGCCTAGATTGAACCCAATTACTGTTGGATCCAAAGTTTGTGGACCCAAATCCTCCTGATTTAGGCTGCGTATGTCAGGTGTATTTTGGAAAGGTGCCAATACAATACATCCAATACGGGCCTATTATATCGAAATTTTGATCCTTAAAAATTATAAACAAAAATGCTTGGAGATGAGGTAGAAAATAAACTTGTTTCAAAACCAGAATTTTTGCTTCTTTGCATGGTTTTTAAAACCGATCCAGAGAATGAACCTCTCCACTCTGACGAAAAAAATAAAAAATTAAAAAAAAATAAACAAAATAACGGTCAAAACTTTTTAAACGGTTCGAATAATTCAACCGCCTGAATCAATGGTTTGTTGATTAAATCAACATTTTTTTATAAATATCCAGCTTTAAGAAAAAACAAAACCATTCAATTGACCGATTCCCGGTTTTTTTGGTCCAACCATCCAGTCTAATCCGATTTTAAAAGCCATGCTTCTTTGCTAGAAGCAAACCCCCCAAATAGAATCCTCGTTGGGATGGAGTGAATAACTGACCAAAGAGTAAACACCTTGCCTGTGATCTTCCTGTGGAAGAAAACTTTGGCTATCCATTTCAACAGCTTGGGCTGTCAGTATACTAGTACAAAGGAATATGGAGCCTATTAACAACCCGGATTGTCAAATTTAGACAGAAAATCAAGTGGTTCTTGTACCCACTTCATAGTGTACGAAAATATTCCCGATGTACGGCTGCAAGGGCTGTAAAGTGGGTATGTAGACCAATTTTGTGAGGAGGAAATCCCAACACAAGAATGAAGAAAAAACTACTATAAGCAAGACCCGTTAATGGTGGGTATTCGTTTTCTGAAACTCTGATGTTATATGAACCAAAGAGCAAAGACACAACAACCGGAACTGTCCCTTAACCTAGTCCTCCAACTGAAGGCACCAAAAAGGCATGGTTTCTGGCTCTCTTCTAAACTCAGCTCGGAAGGGGTGTCGGTGGTGGGCAGTTGGATAGAATCAGGGCCCTACCACAATGAATTTCCACTTCAGTCTAACCCTATTTTGTTAAGCCAAGCCTAAACATGAATCCAAATCTTGGACCATAGTACACCCCTGGTGGGTTAAGATAGGAGTGTCAATTGGACTGGATTTGGTCCAATCTGATCTAGTCCAATGTGAGTTTATTATAAATGGATTAGATCCAATCCAATCCAATAAACATTTTGGACCGGTCCAATTTAATGTCTGACGTGTCTAGTCTGTTCAATGGACTAAATATTGTCTTAATCCAACCTAATCCAATCTAATAAATATTTTGGACCAAATTGATCCAATCCAATATGTCTTATTGGTCAGTCCAATCCATCCAAATTGATTTTAGACCGGATGGGGTCCAATCCAAAACCGGCCCATTGACACCCTTAGGTTAAGGTCAATAGAGATGACTTTGGCACTGCTATCCACTGTCTCTCTCCATGTGATTTAGTTCATACTGCCATGTCTCTACCACTGTTATTATTGTACGGAGTTCAAATGGATTAATGCGTCACACAGAGAGACAATTTTTTTCCAGGTTTAGTGGGTTTGAGTTAGGGTTCCCACGTTCTACAAACTTTGTATTAAGAGAACTAAGAGTAGAGAGCAGTTTTTGTTTGGAGAGTAACAGGACCCGCAATTCAAGTTTTTTTCCATACCCATCAAAGAAATCACGAGTAGGGCTGGCAATGGATCGGATATTGATCTAATCCGATTCAACCCAGTATGAATCCAATATAGATAGATCAGGTCCAATTCAATTCGATAACTACTTTATACCACCATTTTGGACAGGACCAATGCAATGTCTAAACCTCCAAAATATTTAAATTGGTTTTAATTTAAATTGGATCCAATCTGATCCATTGATATTCAGATTGGCTGAATGCTTTAATTGTTTAGCAGATTATGGAACCAATGATGAGGTTTCATGTCAGTATTAAATTCATGGGCCCCATTATAAAAATTGCAGGCTCCATGTATGTAATACTAAGAACCTCATCATTAGTTTCAGTCCATCCAACAGCTAAAGCGTTCAATTAATCCTCCACCCTGTCTATTGATATTCATACTCTTATCTTATGTCAATGGAGGGGGCATACTAGGCACTGCCCAGTTCAACAAAAATCCATTATAAATAGATCAGGTCCAATCCAATCCAATAAATATTTTGGACCATTAAGTTTGGACTAGTCCAAGACCCCTCCACCGGCGGGCCCCCGGTAGAACTGTGACCAAATTGAACAATAGTGGGTGCGGGGAGCCTGCTCATTCTGATTGGTGCTGGTTACGCGTGCCTCTCTCTCTCTCTCTCGTCACTCGCAAACATTGAAAATCAGCAATCAGCTTGACAATCACGGGTGATCTCTGACTCTTAGACAAGCAAAAACCAGAGACTGTTTCTTTTTTGGCTTTTAATGTCAGACTGGCACCCGTGACCCCTCATGTCTCAATGGAATTTTTTCTTTGGGGCAAAAGCCAAAAGGCCACCAATAAGACAAACAATACTTGGCGCTGCGTGCTTACATTCTTTATTTAAAGTTTGAGTCACAGACAAACAGATAAAAACTGAAATTGGCATCTTCATCAGTCCTTCCTCTATATTTCTATGTAATAAAACAAATCATTCAAGACCTCAAGCTCACAGTGGAGAGAGTCTGGAGACTAGGACTAGTACTTCTTCCTGCACATCCGAGAGCAGCCGTTCACACAGCCTTCCACATCCTCTGCACCTGCAAAATGAAAGCAAAGAGATGAACATGAGAAAGAGAGAAAGAGAGAGAGGGGGGGGGGGGGGGAGGGGATTCTCTACCTGGTTTCTTCTTGGTGCTGAGATTGGTACAGAGAGATGAAGCACAACCAAGACTGCAGTAGTAATGGGCATCATCAGAAAGAAAGGGGGGAGTGATGCATTCCTTCAGACATTGCCAAGAACAAGACAAGGCGGTGGTGTTTGGTGTGATGAGACAGAGAAGGAAGCATTTGACGTAACAATCCTTGAAAGAATCTGCTGTTGTCTGCCCTGCAACCAGCCCAACCACCATGATCATCACCAGAGCTCCCTTTACAAACTTCCCCTCCATCTTCTTACCAAACAGAAACCTGCAGATCTACTCTCTCCTCTCTGTTTCTCTCAATCTCTAGACAAGCTCTATCCCTCTCTGTTTCCCTGGTTTGGTGTTCTGATGAGCCCCTCCAGTCTTGGATTTATAGGACTTAGGACGGAAACCCTTCACCCATTCACATTTCATTTGAGTGCTTTTCAGTTCTCAGTTTATAAAATATTTGGAAAAGGTGAAACTGGTAGTGTGTTACCCATTAAGATTAAAATAAATAGTTAACTTATTTGGATAAAATAAATTATTAGGGCGAAGGAAATCTATTTTAAGAAAATAAAGCTGTTTTTATCTTTTTTTTTCAGTTTTTCAGCTCTTTTTTAGCCTTATTTTTTTATTATGGTAAATTACTAAAACCTCACTGAAGTTTGATAATTGCAATCACTTTTCCTAAACTTTGTCACATAGTTGCAACTGGAAAGTAGACCCTCTTTTGTTAAAATACTCTAAAAAGAAACATAAAAATGTTCAAAATACCATACAGTTAGTTACTTTTCACCAAAATGTTTTTTTTTTTCAAATCTTCCCTTCATATGAATTGCTGGCCCAAGTCTTTCCATAATCTCTTTTCTAAAATTGATTTATTTTCTAAATTTGTCCTTTATATCAATTGCTCACAAGTAAAGCTACAACTTTAAGGCCCCATTGGCTTTTCAATAAGTTAATTATCCAGGTAAATGCAATTACTTAGGTGTGCTTTTTTTGGGAAACACTTACCCGGGCAAATGTATTTTACCCATGCTCTTTTATTTCCCAAGTAAAAAATGCAATGACCATTTTAACCATAAAAGTCAATTATTAAAGGGGCATTTTTGTCCCATTCAAGTGTTGGCAACTTCCTCCCTGGTGGGAAAGTTATTTATCCACTTAAGAGATGATAAGTATACATAGAAAAATAACATTTTCCTGATCCCTACATTAATCTGAAAAAAGAACAATGGATTATTAGTCAATTGAAACCAAAATCCCATTGACCAACTTTACCCCCTCTCAAAATCCAAAAAAAAAACACCCCCTAAGGATCAGTTTGAAAGAGTACAAATGCAAATAATACAAAACATATGATTTTATACTCTACATATTTGTATTTATACTCTTTCCAAACTGAGCCTAAGTTCTTTTATTATTATTATTATTATTATTATTATTGTTGATGTTGTTGTTGTTGTTGTTGTTTTTCTATACAAACTAGCTTCAATAATAATTGCTTATGTATTTTAAACATTTTTGTGTCTCTTATTAGAGGAATGAAAGAAAGGAGTTGACTTGCAACTGTATCAAAAAGTTTAAGTTTAGGAAAGTGATTGCAATTGTCAAATTGTAAGGGAAAATTCAGCAACTGTCAGAAATTTATGAGGAAGGTTGCAGCAATTTACCCCTTCTTTTTATTTATGCATCCTTTAAAAATTAGTTACAAACGAGTCACAGGTTGTCTGAACGTGGGACCCATATAATGGCGGTGGTGGGTCCACTGTGTATGAATTTTGTATGGCCGTCACGCCATGATGTTAGGCACAGTCTGAATCACTTGTTGGCTAGAAAAGTAGAAAATTGTTTAGCAAATTTCATAATATGGTTAAGCAAATTTCATAACAGTCTGAATCATTTCAGTAAATCAAAAGATCATTTGCCTTCCAAAATCAATTAATCAAAAATTTGTTAAGCAAATTTTTGGCTTTAAAAAAAAGGCATATTTCATTCTTTTCCATCGAGTTTATACTTCATATTTCATAACATGGTTCAAAGTACGGTACGTATCGGTTTTCACTGTCACCGAAACATTAAATACTTGGTTTTATGCCTTGCCATCGAGAGAAATAGATGGCTGAAAGTAAAAATCTCTCATATTCTTAGAGAAGGTAACAGGGCTGCTGGCTAGCTAGCCAATGAATGAAGTTAAAATTAATTTGTGTTCTGATGATATATTGGGTGCCCGTTGTGAATTATGATGTGTTATGTTGATTAGGAATTCAGATTTCATCGTCACATCCCCTTACATTGTGCATTGGGAATATTTCTCCATGAATAAAAATATAGGAGTACGGATATGTTTTCAATGCATGGTTGTAAAAAGCTGTGAGAATAATTTTGTGAGCATCAAATCCAAATTCCTTATTTAACTGTTAGTGACTTGTGTGTAGCTTCTTCTCCTATGTACAAAAAAAATAAATAAATAAATAAACATTAAGACCCCTTCTGATATGTTTATTTTTGAAATATTAAACCAACAATTAAATAAGTGAACATCAGTGTTCAAAGACTCGGGATGCACAATTTTTATGCAATACATTAGGAGTGTCATATTTTAGACCTGATTTGAAGAATTTATACAGTATTAGGCAAAGATGCTCAACCCAAGCTAGGGATGCAAATAGTATCTGATTGTGTGAAACCGATTCAATCAAGGCCCGTTCGTTTTTTGGGAAGTTACTTACCCAGGTAAATGCATTTACCTAGGTAAGTGTTTCCCAGTAAACCCTTACCAAGGTAAGTATATTTATCTATGTTCTTTTATTTTCTAAGTAAATAAGATAATGACTGTTAAAACCATAGAAAGTCATTATTAAAAATGGGCAATTTTGTTTCATCCAAGCATTAGCAACTTCCTTCCGTATGGGAGAATCTGGATCTCCTGCCCACACAAACTCTGCTCATGTCTATCCACATAACATCACAGCCACACATGGAGAACATCTCGTCCTCCTACATAGTATTATGTAGGGGGAGATGTTCCCAATTTATGGGGGTTGTGTGTTGTGGGGAGATGTGGGCAGAGTTCTCCTGGGCAATAGATCTGGAGTCCATATGGGAAGTTACTTATCCATGTGGAAGATGGGAATAAATTTTCCGTCTACCCCATATAAATAAATAAATAAAAAAAAAAGAACAAAGGTATCTTGGTCAATGGCAACTTCCCCCCTCTCAAAATCCAAAAAAAAAAAAAAAGGCACTTATCCATATTTTTTTTATAATTGGATCAATTATACACCCCTATACTGCCATCAATCAGTTTTAAGTATATATGCTCATATATACTTATAATTTATATTGGCTCAGTTTGGAAGGAGTACAAATGCAAATATGCAGAGTGCAAAACCTTTTATTTTGTATGTATTTGTACTGTACATATTTGCATTTGTACTCTTTCCAAACTGAGCTATTCTATCTATTAATATTAATAGAGTTGATTTGAATAGTGTTTTTCATTATTTTTTTGTAGATTCAAGTTTCATAAAAATAATTATCAACTAATTTTATAAGTCGTTTTCAGTTCATTCTGTTAATGCTATATATTATTGTGATAATGTTTAGTTCAACTTATATATACTATTCAATATTCGATTGTGATCCAAACTTGATTCTGATTCAAATAAAAATGAATCAAATTTTATCTACCTATATCCGATTCAATCCATTTGTATCTCCAACAAAATAACAATATGATCCTATGAACACCTTTCAAGAAAATTGTAATTATATGGATATGTCAAGGAGCATAGTTTGAATTAATTTCAAGCCTTAGTTAATTGCAACATTTTTTTGGTAAAAAGAAAAAAAAAATAGAGATAAAATTTCATCTAATTGGGATCTTCATCTAAGGATAGAGGAGGTATTTTAGCGGACATATGCTGCAACCATTGTCACTGCATTCTCTTGCGACCCCCTAATAATAATTCAAAACACCAAAGTGAAATATGGAATAACAGCATTATGACAGAAATTGTAAAGACGGAACTTTGAATAACAATGGGTGGAGTTAGACACTTAGACCTGGCAATCGGATTGGGTCATATTGGGTTCATGTTGGGTCAAGGTATTTTATTGGGTCATTTCAGGTTGGACCAGCTTTGTCTTGGATTGGTAAAGGATAGACCCTACCCCTAGATATTCAGGTTAGGGTTGATCTATTCTTTGACCAAATCGATGTTTTTTTCACCAAAAATATAGATTTGAGTTTTGGTTCAAATGACTTGAATGATTCAATTGTTTGGATCAGCATTGGTTTGAAAATAGTTGATACTGCAGCTGCCAACCATGACCTTTTGGTTCGGGCCATTAGATATGAGCCATGACCTCCTTATTGAATCACTATTTTCCATTTTATTCAATCAAACAGTTAAAATCAGAATAATTTATTCTTATTCTGATTCCAGACCCTATTCCCGTAAACCAAACGGGGCTTTAATACATATGTATCACCTCAATCAAAATAAATCGATCATCTACAGAATAATTAAGATAGCACCACCAGGAAATGTTCAGAGCTTGATTCAGGATTTCAAATATTAAAACATGTAACGAGGCAAGAGAACAGAAATCCACTAATCCATTATTCGCATACATTCAGACAATAAAATCAAACAGAAAATTGGTTAACTAATTAATCTCAGGACAACGATTCCCTGCTACTACTCTCATCTTCTCATCACTCTCTTTGAGGCCCTGGATCCAAGTTTTAAGTTGGAACTTGGAAGATGCCTTAAATTAGGGTCCACCATGTTCAAACCACGTGAATGAAAGAGAAAGAGAATCCCGAGTTAAATGTGATGGGTTTGTCATGATGGATTCGATTTGTGAAACGAGGTTTTAATAACTCAACAGCTGGATCGGACGCAAATTGGGATATTCTGCTAACAAAACACGTACCAGCCTTCTACTAATTTGATCTAACACCATACATTTCACCATGAGACTGGGATTCACCAGACCCGCCATGTATAAGATGTGTGGTGTGAGATCATATTCGTAGAGGGCTGGAACGTGTTTTGTTGGAAGATGATTCGGATTGGTCGAGTGTGCCTCACGCCAATTTTACAGCACATCGCAGACGTGCATTATGAACATCTCTTATACATGATGTTATCATATATGGGAACATGTTCCTAATGCACGGATGTAATGTTCTGTGAAGATGGTGTGAGACACATAGTGCTCTCTGTGAGGAGCAGATCCGAATTCCTCAAAAGCTGACTCACTTGTCAAGTTTCTAGCAGACATGATAGATGATTCGTATGAGACGGGATCTGCTCCTCACTCATGCCCATGGTTTTCAAAACCGGACCAGATTAGACAGTCGAACCGGAAAAATTGAGAACTGGTCAGGTGACCGGTTTTGGTTTTTCCCAAAACCGTTGATTTTGGTCAGCAAACTGCTGACTTGAGCGATTAACCATTTGAACCGTTTGAACAGTTTTGACCATTTTTTTTTATTTCTTTATCAAAACAGGCCTACCTTTCAGTTCGAACAATCGGACTGTTCGACCTAGTAATCGGACCCCTGACTAGTTCGGTCTCTAGGTCGTTTTTAAAAACCATGTTCATGGCACCTTACACCTACTTTACAAGCACATCCCGCCGTGCATTGGGAACATCTTTCCGTACTTATGTATTATTATTTACGGGAGATGTTCCCAATGCACGGTGGGATGTGACTGTGAGGTCATTGTGAGGCACCCTGTGTGAGGAGCAGATCCCAATTCGATTCGCATATATTTATTTTTTTAATAATAGTTCAAAGTAGGGTTAAGTAAGAGTCCATTTGGTTGAATAAGGATTTGTTTTTTGTTTTTTTTTTTCCTTTTTGAATAAGGGTCCATTTGATTTGCAATTAGAATTGGAATTGGAATGGTCTATTTCTCTTCTCTGTTTAGTTCAAACATAAATCAATATCAAAATCGAGATCAACTGAAATAGATTTTCATTTTCAAAGTAGGGTTAAGGAATGACCATTCCCTCAAATATAGGAATGTCATCCCATCAAGAATAGGAATGGAATTTCAATTCTATCCAACCCAACGATTGAAATCGGAATAGTTCTAATTTAGACCCTTATTCTCACAAATCAAACAGACCCCAAATGTCAAACCAAGTTGGATCATTGATTGTAACTAGACCTGTTCATGGGTCGGGCCAGGCCGAGTTCGGGCCGGGCTTTCACTTGTCACTAATGAAAATATACTAGGCCTGAGCCCGACCCCGACCCGACCAATGGGCCTATAACTTGGGCACGAGCCCGACCCTGATAAAAAGCCCGAAACCCAAGCCCGAGCCCAAAGCCCGACCTAATTGAAAAAAAAAAAAAAAACAATTTTCCCTATTCAAATTAGAATTAAAATTTCAGATAGTATTTTTTCTATTTAAATGAATAATGGGTCTACAAGATGGTATTTTTCCCTTTCTTTTATATTTTAAAACACAATTTTACATTCTTAAATAAAAAAATTTATTCAAATGGACATAACCACATAACTAATTTTAAGTTTAATATTAGGTCGAGCCGGGCTATTTTGACAAAACCCGAGCCCGGCTCGAATTTATTGCGGGTCGGGCTTTTTTGCCTGAATTTAAGCCCGCGGGCTTATAAGCATGTTCAAGCCCATCCGAGGGTCAGGCCGGGCTGGCCCATCGAGCCACCTGGCCCATGAACAGGTCTAGTTGTAACTTGGTGTAGTTTCAGTCTTTCGGACAACCACTGAGTGAAATATTTCGGGTAGAGATGCTTTCGCATATTCTAAAATCTGTTTTTTTTTCTGATTTTATCAAACCAAACACAGCTTTGGGGATTCTAATTTTGAAATATTAATACGAATATAATTAAGATTTAACATAAAAGTTTACTGAGGTCATCTTTTCAAGTATCAAGTCAAAAGCGGAATCATTACATAGATGATTCTGCCTTGCACAGAGCTGACCATAGATGGATAGGCCAAACTAGTGCCAGTGCAACAAAACGAAATAAAAAGCTCAGCACGCAGAACAGCAAATGAGTGCTCAAGCCTCATTGATAGCTTTCCCATTCCTTCACTTTTTGCTTTTGGTAGGCAAAATCACTACACCACGTTATTTTGCTTTCTGGGAATAAAAACAGAAAAAAAAAAAAAAGGAAATCACCTTAACTGAAAGTAATTCTGTTATGCTTCCCTGTAAGGGTGTTCATATTAAATGTCAAATCGGCCAAATCAATCGAATCGGCCTGGCCTAATCCAAGTTGTTCAGTTTTTCAAAATCATTGGTCGGTTTCAGTCTGTATGAAAAAATAAACCGATAACTTGGTTCGGTTTCGGTTTTTATGTATTTTTAAGTAATTATTAATTAGTCCCAACCTTATATGTTAAATGTTGATATATTTTATTTGTGTTTTTATCATTTATGATAAAAACTAAAAACATAAAACCAATACAAATATAATACAATGGTACAATAGTTAATTCATTTTTGTATAAATATACATATATATTGACAAAAAAACCAATTTTGCATAAAAAATTAATCAATTTAAATATATATTTTGGTTTTGCATAAAAACTAAAAGGAAATAAACTTAAATATAAATAGATATTTAGATATAGATATTTCGAAAAAGTATGGATAGGCCCTTTGTAGATTTCTGATTTCCACTTCAGATCTATAAACATTCAAACTGTCAAATACCCCCCGCCTCTACACACCAATGCTCTCCCGTAAATTGGCATCAATTCCGAGCTGGCATCTACCCCAAATGTCCTTTGGGCCTAAAAATTCTGACCCTGGGCTGAACCGTTATTTTTCTTAGATATTTTATTTTAAAATATATATAAAAACTGACTAAACTGATAAACCGACCCAAACTGACCCTTCATATTTGGGTCGGCTTTGCTTCAAGGTCAGTCGGTTTCGGTTTAGTCAATGAGTAAACTGACTATATTGGCTTGGTTAAAAAAAATGACTGAAACCAATGCAACCCGACCTGTGAACACCCCTACTTCCCTGTAGCATTTGAGAGCGAAATTATGAGTCCAAACCTGGCACAAAATGAGCATATCAGGTACATAAGAAAATATAAGCATGAGGATTCTAGGATTTAAGCAATGCTGTTCAAATTGAAAATTTTCAACTAAATGCAATGTTTTAAAAACCAATCCAGATTCAGAACCACTGCTTTCGCACTGGTTTTTGGGTCAGTAATTCGATCATTTGGTTCAAATGGATGGCCCATTTCAATTTAAAAATAAAAAATATTTAAAATATAGAAATGCCCAAAACTGTTGTCCAGGTCGAATGAATGAACAGTTTGATTGCATGGTTTTTGGCAAAAGACCAAGTCAGGGATGAAATAAAACCAGTTTTTAGAATTCAGAAAATTTTAACAACTTCCCAACCCAAACACCCAATTCATCCCAAATTACACACTTACTTCCAAACTGTGCAAAGTGTGGCTTGGCTTGGCTCATTTACATAAGGCAGTGTGAGTTGCACCTGAATCATTATACAACTTCAGGCAGCATTGCATTCATCCCCATTTGTTATTAGCAGCATATCATATCATCATGTCTTGCATAAAAAACAAAAAAAAAAAGAAAAAAGTCTCGATGCCATCTCGGTGGTTATACAATGTGTTTTTTATTTTTTTGGTTTTTTTCTGTTTCCTTTTTATAAATTTTATTTAATAAATAAAATAAATAAACTCCTGAAAATACGTTTAAATAGGTATATCAGACAGTATCAATACAATACGATACATCTAATACGAGACATATTATGCCGATGCTTTCAACCTAGTTTAGAGGTGATCATTCCTAGCTTGGCCCAATCTGTCCGGCCTGCAAACGTCCAAGTCTGGGCCCAGGAAAGCACTGATTCCTGGGTCATCAGCCCATCACTTCTAATTCTATTGCCATGATGAATCATTTTACCTGTTTCTTTCATGGATTGGTCAAATGTCACATGAATATTACTCACGGGTATAATGTTGAGGAAGGAAATTAGCATCTCTTTGATTTGCAGGAATAGGGTCTGGAATTAGAATCGGAATGGGCTATTTCAATTTCAATTATTTAGTTGGGTGGAATTAGAATCTCATTCCTATTTCTGTTAGAATGGTATTCCCCCATTTAAAGGAATAGTCATTCTTTGCCCCTCCCTTAAGAATAAAATCCCAATACACAGTGGTGGTGGTGCTGTGCAGGTAGGTATGTAGAAACAACTTGTGGGTACCCAATCCCGAGTGGTTGAAAGAATATTGAGGCAGTTTTGGTTATTAGCAGATCCCGGCTCATGTTAGAAACCCAACAACAATCCCACTCATAAGTAACCAGCAGATCTGCCACTCCGGATCTGCTGCCCACAAGAACTTTGCCCAAATCTATCCACAGCATACTACCTCCGTGAATTGGAAACATCCCCCCATGCATAATTTTATCCAAGAGGATGACATGTTCCCTATGTGTGACTATAATGTTATGTGGGTAGATGTGGATAGAGTTCTTGTGGACAAGAGATCTGGACTTCAGATCTGCAACTTGGGTGGGTTCAGAAAGAGTGTCAATGGACTGGTTTTGGATTGGACCATGTCCAGTCCAAAATCAATTTGGACAGATTGGACGGACCAACAAGACACATTGGATTGAACCAATCCAGTCCAAAATATTTATTAGATTAGATTGGACCTGGTCCGTCTGTAACAAATTTATATTGGATTGGGTTGGATTAAGCCAATATCTGGTCCATTGATATAAGATAAGAATATATGTGCTCATAGACTGGGTTTGAGTTGAAACCAATCTAACAAAATGAATTTGAATAGATTGGACGATCCAAACATTGAATTGGACCGATTCAAATTGATCTAAAACATTCATTGGATTGAATTGGACCTGGCCCATTTATAATAGACTCACATTGTACTGGATCGGATTGGACCAAATTCAGTCCAATTGACACCCCTAGGTTCAGATTTAGCATTTGCTAAAACTTGAATAGACCTCACCTGGGCCGGGCCTGATGTTGTATAAATTCTTCAATTGGCTTTCCACATTTGCATCGCTAGATCCAGAGTGGCCTAATGGTCGTCACCTGATTGATACGTTATCCCTCCGCCCAGGGCAAGTGTCAGACCAACAAGATTGTGGGCCTAAAATTGCTTTTTAGTATGGCCTGGAGGCCCATCAATCTGGCCTTCCTTGGTGGTAGTTTAAAAGACGATCCACGGACTGATCACCCGTTTCCTTAGCAATGTTTTAAAAACTGATTTAGAACTGGAATCGCTTTGATCATTAGTTCTTGGATAATAATTTGAACATTCGATTGAATGAACAGTTCGCTTAAATTTAAAAAATAAAAATAAAAAATGGTTAAAATCATTGTTCAAGTTGAATGAGTCATTAATTAAATCAACGATTTTTTAATAAAAAATGGAATAAGGAAAACAGAACTAATTGTCTGGACGCTTTTAGGCCGAATGGTCCAACCATCCGGGTCAATGATGGTTGAAAAAACCATAACTCAAAGGTGCCGAGCAAATGAGCATCAAATCCAAGCACATTTTAGCTAAATGAAGATATGGTTTATTTGGTACGATATGATAGAACTGCGACCCTATTCTACTAGAAAATGCATTTTTAGGTCAAACTAAGAATGAATCAGGGTTCAGGCCAATAACAAACGCATGAAAAAGACTTTGGCTGCCTACGTTCGACAGCCTGAGCTATCAAGCTCTCAATTCACTTAGCAATGCATTCATCATTGGAAGTTTGGTACTGTCGCGAGAAGTTTATGTGAAATAAGTTATGTAAGGAAAACAGAACCCCCCTATCAAGTTTAGACAAATACTTTTGGGTAAATTACAAAAAACCCCTGTATTATAGGGTCTGTGACAAAGAACCCCCCTATACTTTGTTTTGCAACAAAGACCCCTCTGTATTATGACCATGAGACAAAGACCCCCCTTACCGTTAAGCATTAAATTATCAAAATACCCCATTAAACTTTTTCTATTTTCTTTTTTTGCCCATTTTCTCTTAAAACCTAGTTAATCTATTGTTTTCCCTTTCTTCTCTTCTTCCCCCCCCCCCCACCCCCACACCATCCTCTCTCATTCTTTCTCTCTCCCAATTCTCCAAAATGAAAGGACAAAGGAAACCCATTTCTCATCTTCCCTTTATTCTCTTCTCCATCTTCAATCTCGCCTCTATAGACATCACCAACAATGTCGCGATCATGGGAAACTGCAATGCTTGATAGCCAAACAACAAATGTCTACCCATATCATCGAGAAGTTCACCCAACTTCAAGCTCTCAGAAAGCTTAGCCTGCACGACAATATTATCACAGGAGCGAGAGGGAATGGGGGCGAGAGGGATTGTATCTAGGATCTGCTCCATTGCTTGGATTTCAGGGATCTTATCCCTGAGCTGAGTTTCAATTCCCATCTTCAAGGTTGTTTGGCTATAGTATGGGGAGAGAGGCGGAGAGTTGGTATGGTTGCTTCACCGTCAAGATTGTACCAGCAAGCAAATACTACGGCATCATGAGGAGAGAGGCGGAGAATTGAAAATACTATGGCAAATACTATGGATTTCTGTGAAACAAATGTCTCTTTCTTTCGTTCCCTCTATAAATCTGTAGACACGAGATACGGATTTCTGTAACTAGTCCACTACCTTCGATTGACTTAGGGCAACTTTCCTGCAATCTGAGACAAAAACCAACGAGCGAAGATGTCAATGAAGCAGGACAATGGTCACCACCACCATCACAAGTGGAAGAAGCCATTTTCTCGATGAGTATTCCTCGTGATTTTCATATTCGTCATTGTAATTATGTTCGCCATCTTCCTTGTATGGGCGATCCTCTGACCCTTCAAGCCCCAGTTCACACTGCAAAACGCTATGGTGTACTAATTTAACACCTCCAACGGGAACTTCCTCACCTCAAACTTCCAGGTCACAGTCTCGTCAAGGAATCCCAACAACAAGATCGGGATCTAGTAAGACAGGCTCGAAGTGTACGCGATGTACGGTAATCAACAGATCACCCTCCCGACTAGATTGTTGCCCACCTACCAGGGTCACAAAGACATCAATGTCTGGTCTCCGTTTGTCTACGGCATGTCTGTGTTGATAGCATCTTACCTCGCTGCCTTGTTTACGTAGGAGCATAATTTCGAGACCGTCTTGATCAAAATTAAGACATAGGGTTCCCAAAAGATGACACCCAAGATATCTCGTCTGGCATAATTGTTAGATTCTTATTCCACGATAATGAACCGTCGAACCCGCCATCACCATCAATCCCACTAGCCACTGGGCAAACCTTTCCACCTCCACCTCCACCATTGAGGGTAAATTCTTAGGTCCCGTACTCGGTTTTCAGTAAGTTACTTACCCAAGTAAATGTAGCTACCTGGGAAATACTTACTGAGTAAGTGCATTTACCCATGTTCCATTTTATCCATAAAAATCCATTATTAAAATGGGAATTTTTGTCCCATTCAAGTGTTGGCAACTTCCCCCTAGGTGGGAAAAATAAACTTTCCTTAATCCCCACATAAATCTGAAGAAAGAACATCAAACTCTTGGTCAATAGGAACCAAAATCCCATAAACCAATTTTTCCTCTCTCAAAATCCAAAAAAAAAGAATGCCCCCTTAAAGAGATTTGCAAAATGCCAACTGGCTAATTGATAAGGTTTTTGGCTAGTTGTAACAGAAATTTGGGATCAAATTCCACCTGTGCCATGGTTGGGGGGTTATAGGCTTGAGGGATGGATTATCCTGTGTTATATAACACCATGGGGTTATTAAGAGAATTTTATTGTATAATCAATGTTCTGAATCCGAATGGAGTGTCTTATTAGAAAAATTGGAAAAAAAAAAAAGAGACAAAGGAATTCAGATTAGTTGAACGCTTTGGCTGTTCAGTAGGCCATGGAACCAATGGTGAGGTTTCATGCCAATAAAAAATTCATGGGCCCCAGACTCATAAGCCATTAAATGGTCTAGCTTTTGGATGACCAGACCAATTGCTCATCAGGCCCGGAGATCAGTTCAAAATATGATTCTAAATTTGCAATTTTGGCTTAGTTTAGAAAGAGCACAAATACAAATATGTAGAATGTAAAACCGTGTATTTTGTATTATTTTGTATATATGTGTATTATACAAATTTGTATTTGTACTCTTTTCAAATTTGGCCAAGTTTAGGAATACAAATACAAATTTATAGAATATAAAATATTGCGTATTATATTATGATGTATGTATTTATACTATACATATTTGTATTTGTACTCTTTCCAAACTGAGTTTTGCGGCTAATATTTAAGCAACTCTGGCACCTCCAATGATATTGTGACACATAGCACCTCAGAACAACTAGGTGACACCTGGAACCACTTTGGCAACAACTTGCCTTAGCCAAGTTGATGGTGTTCCACCTGGCGGCCTGGCATAGGCACGACTTGGCACAGGAGCGACCTAGCGGCCTGGCCCTAGTGCGAGCTAGTAGCCTGGCACAGGCATGATTTGGCAGCCTGGCACTAGTGCGACATGGCAGCCTGGCCCTGGTGCGACCTAGCGGCCTGGCCCTGGCGCCGACCTGGCAACCTAGCCCAGGCGTCGACCTGGCGGCCAGGCACAGGCGCCAACCTGGCTACCTGCGAGACGTGCTCGCTAACAAGTTCGACATGCATGTCCTAACACTCCCACGATCTTTGGAAGTTGGCCCACATGCCGAACGATCCGGAGGGTGGTCAACATGCGTGGTGCGTGAAGCTCACACCAAACAATGCCTATATAAAGGCACCAACCCCAATGGCAAGTGAGCAAGTAAGCAAGTAAGCAAATTCTAACTCTCATACTCTGTGATTTTTAGCTCGTAGTCTACTATCAGAGCAACCTCGCCGAGTTAGCCACCCTGGGTCCTCTGACATTTGGTTCCTTGTAGGTCTCTAAAGAGCAACGAAACTCATCAATCCATCTCGGCACATGGTCAGCCCGGAACCTCACCAGGCAGCTCGGCACCTCTCATGTAGCTCGACGCCTGGTTAGCCCGGCACCTCACAGGCAGCTCGGCGCCTGGTCAACTCGGCACCTCATAGGCAGCTCAACACTATAGTCAATTCGCCACCTAGCTTGCGCAGCTCAACTCAGCTTGACATCCAGGTCATCCAACAAAAGTTCTCCACTTCGGCCTGAGTCATCGGCCACTTGGAAGCAGACCAAATGACGAGGTACTTAGCCAAAAAATTGGTACATGACCAAAAATTAATTCATCAGGTAGCTTAACAACAAGACGGGATCCAATAAGCACAGCTTTGTGAGTACACTGATAAGCACTCGACAAATATTCTTACAGTTGTCCTAAAAATTTGCTTTGAATATTTTCAAGGTTTGGTTGGTATTCTTGAGGTGGTATCAAAATTTTCAGAGTGCTTATTGATTTGAATGAGTTCAGCTTCCGTTAGGGCATAGCTCTTTTGAGCAGTCTTTATCGTCTTGTATTGGGAATATCTTCCAACTAATGTGATTTATTTCCTGGCGAGATATTCCCAATGCAAGGTTGTAAGAGGCTGTTGGGATGGTGTGAGTACGGGTTTACCCTAACCTAAGCCAATCACTAATTAACATGATGTTTGGTATCCTGATTTCTCATAATTGGCACTAGATCAAAGCCACATCATTGATTCAAAAATTGCTGATAAATTTGTTGTTTGGTTAGCTGATTTTTGAGAAATTGGCAAATCACTAGAAAATGATTATTAAAATCAGGCCTAAAAGAAGAATCACTGTTTTCAATGATTTCTCTTTTCAAGCCAATTATTGAGGTAGACATGGCATCAGTGGTATCAAACAAACAATTTCTCTAGTTTATAAGAAATCGGTGATCTTAAAAATTTATGATCACTGATTTATGAAAAATCTCACCGGAAGAGTCAGCAACGGTATCAAACATCACCTAAATGTACCTACTTGATCCAGACTCGTTAACAAGGAATATACAGAGATATGAAGAGATATGAGATAAAGCTTTATGTTGCAGCATATGCACAGTAGCATTTGCCCTAATTGTTTAGAATGGAGAGAAGTTCTATGAAAAGCTAAGATAGGCTAAGCCCCAGAATAGTAGCTGACCCGGCCCAATATGGAGGTTGGGATTCTCATAGTTTTATTAATTTTTTATTTTTTATTTTTTTATTTTTTTATGTAACAATAGCTGACGAAATGCCATAATATAGAATAAGAGTTTCAATTGTTTGAAATATTGAGAATATCAATACTTTGAACCTTGATTGGAACCATGGTTTGGCTCTCCAATTAGGTTCTTTCTTAGATAGGCTTATATCAAGGCTGAATTGGCTCAGACGGTATGAAAAATACCTACCTTAAACACTAAAAATTTATGTTTATGTAATTTGGAAATAAGCTGGCCATCTATATTCATAGCTTCTGTTGTACACAGGGCTCTAAGTGGATAAATTCTCATATTCCTTAGTCTAAAATATTTTATATCATAAATTTATTTTTAATAATATTATTGTATTTAAAAAAATTTTAATTTAATTTTTAAGTTTAAATCTTTTGAACCAATTGACCAAATCAATACAATCCGAGTTGGTTGGTTTTCATCAATGGTCAGTCGGTTTCAAGTGACCAACTCCCCAACCTAACCAAGTCAATCCGGTTAGCCAAAACGCCTACAACTGAACCGAATAAACCCATGAACACTCTTAATTTCAGCTAAATTAATAGTCTAATCTCCAATAATTCTTGAAATTTTATAGTAAAAATACGCAATTATTGAAAATATGTTGATAATAAAAATATGATAAATAAATAATAAAAATACAAAAATTACAAAAATACAATTAATACTAAAAAATATATTAAATTATTGAAATTTTTTTGTTAAAATTATTATCAACAAATTTTAATTTATTTGAAAGTTTTTTTCTAGATTTATTAATTCATATAAGTGAAATTAGTCATTTACAATATTATTTAGCTATTTAAAATATCATTATTTCAATTTTGAAATATTAATTATTTATTTAATTTAATAATCCAAAAAATAATAATTTATACTATTATGGCATAATTGTATTATTAATTTTGTAAAGTATTAAATTATTATTAATTTGAATATGATGATATAATTATTTTTCTACTTTTAATAATTTATTAGATAATTTTTGTTGTTTAAATATTTAAAATCTAGTTATGTTAAATATTTCATTATTTAAAATATTAGTTACTTAAATATTTAAATAATATATAAAATATTTAAAATTTTTCGTTATTTGAATTATATTTATTTTAAATTTAATGTATAATATTTAATACGTGATTATATAATTAATTAGCTATCTTAATATTTTTTAATTAAGATATTTAGTTATGGAAATATGTTAATAATATTTTATTTTTTAATGTTAAATTTTTATTATTTGAATAACATTTAAATTGAATAATCCAAAAAATCATAATTTATGTTTTTAGTACATAATTTCATGATGAATATTGTAGAAATATAAAATCATTAATATTATGAATATTATTAAATCTATTATAACTGCTTTTTGTGTTTTTAATAAATACTTTAAAATTATTATATAATTTCGTTAAAATATTTAAATGATGTTTAACTTTTTTTAATTCAAACTTTGTTTAGATAAATATAGATAAAAAGTGGGGGAGAGGATAAATAGGAATAAGAGATAATTTCGAACTAAATTAGATATAATTTAAGAGATAAATAGGAATTAGAGATAATTTAGGAGAAAGTTGGAGATAGTAGGGGAGGTAGTTTAGGAAAGGATATTATTTAAGTTATTCGAACATGTGGAGAGAGAGAGAGAGAGAGAGAGAGAGAGAGAGAAGAAGTGGTTTTTTGCTTTATTTTTCTTTGTTTTTATACCTTTTTTATAACTCCAATTTTTTTCATCTTTTGTTTTATGTTTCTAACTACAAAAGCATTTAATTATCAAGAGAAAAAACATATGTTCATTTGGGGTTTGGATAATGTGATTCCAAAAGCTAGATTTCATTCATAAAAATGGAGAGAAAGAACAAATGGAGTTTTCTAAACTATCCTTGATTGGAATAGAAAATTAGAATTACCCTCGATTTTCTCCTTGATCTGACCCTAATGGATAGTATTGGATATTGATCCATCCTATCTATGTTATATTCTATAATGCAGTTGTCCACCTCAGCTTACTCTCTTCTTCTTCCCACCCCCTTTAGAATTTTGTGATTTTTATTTAAAAATAAACAAAAAAGAAATCAAACATGCCACTTACAATCGATTAAGTTTAAGGAAACTTATGTTATGTTTGGTTTGAAGGAAAAGGTAGGGAAAGGAAGGGAAATGTAGGGAAACCTTTACAAACCTTGTATAGGTTTCCCTGCCTTTCCCTACTTTTTCCTTCAAACCAAACACAACCTTAATGTAATTACTCCCTTTTAACATAGGCATCTTTTAACACCAGCCCATGCATTGCACAGGTCTCTTCTAGTTAACGTCTACCACAGTTTCCCCATTCAGTTTTTCTGCTATCCTTTATAAGATTTTAACTCGTACCGGAGTATGGAGTTGTACACTAGACCTAATTATGGGGTTAGTAACAGGCCTATCCCTCTCCAGACCCTGCATTGATGGGAGCCTCATGCATTGGGCTGTTCTTGACAATTAGATGCATATGGGAACCATTGACACAACCAGGAGAGCCTACCTTTCCATGGTTTGAACCCACACCTCCTCAATACGAGAGATGCCTCATGACCAACTCAATAAAAGTGGATTGAGCAATTTCCCATTAAATTATGACATGAATTTTGGTTGGATGTGCTTTACATCTGACCTATTTTAAGTGTATTTGCATGAGCAGATTTCCCATTAAATCATCATTGTTATTCGAGCATTAATCCACTATCCGGATTAGGGGTGAGCATTGGTCTATTCGGTTTGGTTCCAAGGTAGAACCTAGAACCTATCATCAACATATTCTGTAAGGGTTGGTTCCAAGGTAAGTTCTAGCATTGGCAGTTCCAGGTTCAATTTGAGGTCTACTTGTAGAACCTATTCTTTCTTTACCACCCCCCCCCCCCTTCTACCCCAACAAAAAGAAAGATACTATCTTTGAAAACTCGGCGACTTTTAATCAATAACACATACATACTTTACATTTATATTACCTTTAAGGCTACGTTTGGTTTGAAGGAAAAAGTAGGGAAAAGAAAGGAAATGTATTGAAGCCTATACAAGATTTGTGAAGGTTTCCCTAACTTTCCTTTCCCTACTTTTTCCTTCAAACCAAACATAGCTTTATTGATTAAATTGAGTAACCTAATCTGAATATTATCATAATATATCAATATAAAATTCAAACTTATCATTATAATTTAAATTTTATAAATATTACCTTTTGCATTACTTATTATACTCATTCAAATATTAAATTGAAGAAAAATGATCAAATCACTTAAGTCACTTAAAGGTCATGTGGGGCCATGGTTTTTGTAACCATGAGTGCATATATGGACTCAAATCTTTTCACCTTCAAAGTATTTTGGAATTTATTTCAAGGAAAAGTTGAGAGGCTAGTTCTACAAATGCCAATTAATTAAGGGTGATTCTTCGAATTAGTTTAGCTAGGATAAACCCCTAAGATAGGCCCTGGAATTGGCTTGCATGGGGATCGGTTCCACAAATTTAGAATGAGACCCTATCCGATAACAAATTGAATAAGATCGGTTCCATTCAATTCCGAGTAGAACCTACTCAATACACATGGAAAAAGTGTTGAGACCAAATTAAAGAGGCCCTTGTATATAGATCAAAAAAGGGCCGTATGTAATGGCCAAAAAGGTTCAGCTTGATAACCTTTGCCACATGTACAAAACATTACTTTTCTGTCGAGTATCTTTCCAACTAAAACTAGTAATATCTTGGATGGCTAATATCACATTGGAGTAAACGCGAGGCTGAAGAAGATGCATGGATGAATTGAATCAGCCATAATTCAGTCAAAAGTTTCTCTCTCTCTCTCTCTGTCATCCTATGATAATGACTTGCACTTCTAAATCCGATTTGGAGACCGAATCCCACCCTTTATTACGTGCTTTTTCTTTGACAGTAAAGTATCACTCCTTCATTGATTCACTTTCTACTCACTTTTTCCTTGCACGCAAGAGACATTCTAAGTAATCAGAATTGCAAGCTATGAAGCCTACACTAGGTGGGATTTTAACCAAGCGTTCATAAAAGCATATACAGTCCATCCATCCTAGTCCCATTGTTCATTCATTTCCCTAGGCTGCGTTTGATTTCCGTGCAAAAATCATCGATAATCAATGTTCAATGGAAAAGTCAGCTGATTACACAAAAAACAAACGCATGTAAATGCGAACCTACGGCAAACAAAGTCTTAATGAATAGTGGGTCTCTGCTTTATTTTCTCTGAGGAATTTTATCGAACAGAAAATGGTAAAGGGCTTTGGCGTTTATCCAAAAGAAAAAGGCTATGATTTAGCCCTAAACTTGCAACATGAGAAAAGGCCCAGAAAGAGAAAAACACATACCTAACCCCTAAAATAGGATTCCTAGCTCATGTCTAGACAACACAGCTCTTATTCTCCAACTTTAGAACATAAATGCGCCATGATCCAACACAAAGGCTGCCACATGGGAAGGTACCCTTTATTTTTTAACTGTCTGAAAGAGGCCATGACTCATGAAGGGATTCATGCCAAAAGACAAGGTGGGGAGTGGGACAAAGTTGTTAAGTGCTATGTATCTAATCCCATTTCCATGTGACCAGCACCACAATCTCTCCCCACTGAAAGCAACAACCATAATTGAATCATTTCTCAATTAAGAGAGGGATCAGTTTTGATAATTTATAATCATCTCCTTTGTTATATGTTGAGTTGTGCCTTTGTTTTCTTTACAATTGGGTGCCAATTTGATCAAAGTTGAGTTTGAAAATTAAAAGAAATCTAAAGCTCTAGGCAGACAAATCTCCTTTCATATATTTTGCCTTTTAGCCATGATATCACAACCCTTTTTTTTTCTATTACAGACTAACAGTTCTCTTGGACAAGTCTTCATTTGCAAAAGACATCTAGAAGTATTGGGAATTTCTTGAGGTGGAATCCTGAAAGTGCTCCACATGTTTGTCTTAGTAATAGATTCTCCATTCATGGGGAAAGTAAACTGTAAGACAAACGGGTTATAAAGGTCCACAAACCCAGGTGGTCCAACATGGGCCCGGACCAAAATTGGCTGGTCCAAACCCTTGATAAAAAAAAAAAAACTTAGCCTTTTGAGGTGGGGGTGATTCACACCAACCAAGTATTAGAATATTCTAGAGAATTCACTAATAAATTAAAGAGAAAATAATGTAAATAGAGGCCCGATACCCATATGGGGACCCAATACACTTAAGACCCAAATACCCAAAAGTTGATCCCACACTGGAGGGTTTGTAAGCAGTCTGATCCCATATTGGTTCATTTTGTCATTTTTTTTCTTTGGATCTTCGAAGATCTTACCATGGTCAGTTGATTTGGACAGTCAGACCATTCAGCTTGGGAATTGTTCAAGTAATTGATTTCGTTTTGACTCTAAATTTGGTCCTTGATTAAAAATCATTGAATCAATCAATGACATGTTGATTCAGACAATCAAACCGTCAACCCATTTAATAAATTTTTGTCATTTTTAATTTAATTATTTTTATTTTTTTAATTTTTATTGTTAAAACAGACCATCCGTTCGAACCAAAAAGTTAAACAGTTGACCCAAAAACCAGTGGCCAAAATGATTCCATTTCCAGTTCATTTTTTTAAACCATGGATCTGACCTGATTATAGAATCCACAGTCTAACACAAACAGCCCCACTAATGATGCTTGATTCCACCATTCGACGAGCTAAAGTGGGAGCTGAAGACATGGCTATTTCCAGATTGGGTTCCACACCTGACGTGTCAAACAGACGGGGTCCAATAGGTGATCAATACTCAAATAATCTGTCGAGGTTGTCTAATGAAGGAATCACTTTACACTCTTGTAACAAGAACATGAAGCAAAAGCAGAGAGTAGAAGTGCCAAATAGCAAAGGAAAATATGGTACAGTTCAAAAGATATCCACGAAATTGAAGACCCCAGAAATCATAGTACATGAATGAATGATCGAACAATTACACATGTTACTTCGATTTCTTTCATTTGTTTTAAATCAGAACAAACAAAGTAAACAGAACAAATTCCTCCCCAGTTTCTTCTTGTATTCGTTATTATGCATTAAAAGCTTTTCTTTATGTTTACGTGTGAGATCGGTGTGGCAGTCTCTGCTTCATTGTCTCATATCCCCCTCTCACTACTCATGACAAGAGAATGTTCTTTCACTTCTTCAATGTTTCCACCAACCTATCTAAACGCGGTTTACCATCTATAAACAACAACCCATTAGCCACGTGGCTAACTTTGAATATGCATGAGAAAACTTTGTCTACAAAATGCTCGTGGAGAGAGAAAGAAAGGACCAATAATACATCGTTCCTGCTTCGGATGTTGTACAGACTGCATGTGCCATGCAATACAGAGAGAGAGATTTTGTCTTCTACTCTTCTCTTTCCAAATGTAGTTAAAACGAAATTATTTGAGATATGATTCTATCAATCACATGGTTGTAGGGTCAAAATAAATAAGCTGTCGAAGAGAAAAAGGTAAAGATCATTGGATCTAGTTATGGGACTCATCATATAACAAGGCCCACGTAGTTGAATACTTGAATGGACCCAAACCAATACCGAAAGAGGTTATGGGCCTTCAATTCGTATGGTGACGCTTTGGCATGGAGCTGGAGCCAGGACCCAGGAGGTGTTTTGTGGGTCTGACTTGGGCTCCACGCGGCCAATCTTGGCCTGGACCACCCACTTGTCATCTCCATTCTCAACAACCCCCACCATGTTCTTACCATTAGGTTATGTTTGGTTTGATAGAAATTAAGATGGCTTGTGGTTCTATCGTCACTTATTTGCAAAATAACGTTAATTTATTGCATTTATTCTGAATTATTATTTAGTAAATCATTTATTAAATAAACATTTGTTTAGGTCAGTTACCAAAAAAATATATTTTTAGATTTATGTAAGAACCAACCATTGAGAAAAACTTTATTTTAATGTTTCTCCCAATATTAAAGCATTTTTTTACTGTTTAGCTTATGTGGCACCTAATGGCGTATAATGCTGCCTAATCGTCAAACAATATATCGCTAATTAACAACTTTTCTCATTTTCCAAGATAAATCCATACAAAATGTTTATTAAAGCAGCGTTTGGCATTGATGTCGTTGCCTCAGAAAACAGCTCCACATTGGTGCCACCAAGAAATTCAGACTTGTTTGGGACCATTGCTCCAGAAAATACAAAGAAAATGGCCATGCCTTAGAATTCGGGAAGGCGTTGTCTGAGATAACACCAAACTTGGCGTTTTCTCATTTTTGAAACTGTTGCATCCAATGGTTCAATGGCGTGGCACCAATGTGGCATCAGCTGAAGCATTAGATAATGTAGACCTATGCTGAAACTAGGTATACGGCACTGATACCAAATAAAATCAGTGCTATTTCCCCAGAAAACATCCTATGTAGCAGCATCGATGCCAAACCAAAAAAAAAAGAATTGTTTCCTCAGAAAACGGTGCAACAGATCCTCATCCATACAACACTGTTTTCGAAAAAAATGGCTCTGAATCTATGGCATCAATGCCAAATACCTGCTAAATAAAGGACCATACAATACTAAACATCCCCTAAGTGAATTCCCTCAACTCTCTTATTTCCTATCAAACCAAACACAGCCTTAATAGCTTATTTTGACAGTTCAATTTATCAAGACGCTAGTCAAACAACACTGGCTCTGATCTGGTTGACAACCTGTACATTTAAGCCCAAGCCCAAAACAAAGCGGGCCTGGGTGGGCCTTGGTTTACCCCCAAATCGGTGGGCGTTTGCCGTTTGGGGATCTGTCATGTACTCATCATCACTTAAAAGTTCAAAATTTCAAATCACCCTGTTTTGTTCCACATTATTAACCCTACTTTCATCACTAATTCCAAATAAGGACATAAAGGCCAACCCATTATCCATGGGCCCATGGCGTTAAGGCTTTAGATCTCTTTGGTGGGGTCCAATAAACGAAGATAGGAGGTACACAAACTGATCATCAGATTTCCCTATATAAGCCGTTGAATCGGAATCTTAATTATTCCTCCATTTCCAATCGGAAAGTTTCTGATTACTAGAGATAAACTTTTATTATTTTTTTTTCTTCAAATTTACCTTCTACGATACGCCGTTAACCCGTAGGAGGAAACAAAAGGCTTGCGGGCGGGAAAAGTGAAGGAGAAAAAAGAAAATAAAAGCCCAGAAAAGCGAAGTCCTCGTCGCTCAAAAGAGATTTAAGAACTCAAAAGAAATCATCTCTCTACGCCTGGCTTCGCTATTAAAGATCAAAGAGGTGGAGAGAGGAGCTTCCCGAACAAACTTCTTCGTTTCTCTCCACGGATCCGAAGGCTGAAACGCTGAGCTGAATCACTGTTAACAGGTACGTTCATATCAAATCTTCCTGACTCCTCGGGAAAACTTCTGTTAGAACCAATTCAACGGAATTCGATTCCGTCTCCTGGTTAAGATCAATTCTCCCTCTCCTTTTCTGATATGGAAGCTTTTGAGTTTGATCCATTTGTGAATCTGTTTTGAGATTGATTTTGCTAGTCTTCGACTGTAAAATCTGGCTCTGAACGTTAGTTTTTTCAGGTCTGAATTTACTTCTTTCTTTATTTCCATTTCTTTGTCATCGGAAAAATGGAACGACCTTCCTGTATAAGCAAATGGATCCATAGTCTTCTGCTTTTTGTGATATGCTCTCATCTATGATCAACCTTCTAACAAAAGAAGAAATGCGATAACATGCTAGACATTACTGAACCTGCATGAACATCTGATCTTTACGATTTTAAAGAGATTGTTATCTCATGTGATTCCCGTTCCTGTATAAATTAATTCTAATTCCGGTAGAATGAATGAATTAGCTATAAAACACGTTATCTTTGAGAGAGAATGTTTTACGTTTTTACTTCAGTTTTAGATAAAACTGTTGAAATAATCGGTGTAAATAACGAAATGATGGGGATATTTCGCTAGAGAGAGAGAGAATGTAGGGATTACTCTTGTGGAGGAAGGAAATACTGAAATAGTAAAGAGTCTGTTCCTGTAATCCGATATGCTTGTGGTCTTCTACACGGATACGAACTCTTTAGATTCCCTTTTTAAAACTTTAAAAAGTAGGCATTAGGTTTATAGGTTGGGTCTTGATCTGGTCCATAACTACTGTCCACGTGCCTCGTTCACCAAGATTCGAGTCCCACCATTGACTGGGCCCAAAATCAGCTTCAACTGATTGTGGATTCATTCAATGGTGGGTCCTGTGATCCACCAAAATTTTGCGAGTGTACAAGCAATAATACACCAAACGAGATGTAACACCTACCACCATCACCACCAGATATCCACCACATCTGCCTCCTTTTGATCTGGATCAGCACATGGTGTGAGCCCTTCACCCTTGCCTGAGAAGAATTCGCATGCATGGGGCTCCCCACTGATCGCGACCCACTGCACATCCCAACCGTGCATTGGGAACATATCCTCCCCAAGTACGGGAGATATTTCCATTGCACGCTGAGATGTGCATGTGGGGCGCATGTGTGATCCGAACTCACATGAGAATTGCTCCGGGGAATTTTTCTTGTATCACCAAGGTAAGGAAACTAAATGCGACGGGATTCTCTCCAAGTAAAAACTCTGCACACAATGCACGGCTCACGACTGGATGCCATGTGAGCATACTTATTGATTACATTTTATCAGTTGGATGATCCAGATGCCCAAAGCAGGTTGGGTTCACACTGATCGCCTCAGTGTTTCTAGCTTAGTTCATTCAGTGTTTCTAGTTTAGTTTAAATTGAGAAAGGTAGCTTTGGTGAAAAACTGTTTATGATGCCTTTTCAAGCAATTTGTTTTATTGGCTTCCATGGCCGTTCTTTGTGATTTATTAATTATTTACTAACAGCTTGGATATTTCCCCAGATAAAGAAGAGATGGAGAACTATGAGAGCAGTAGGAGCGAGAGGTTGGCGGAGTTGATGAAGGAGTCATGTTGTAGCCAGTTCTACATGGGTCCCAATCCCTGGATGGCCCGATACGTCTACGGCCTAATTTTTCTGCTTACGAATCTATTAGCCTGGGCGGTTCGGGATTACGGACAAAGCGCATTGACCGAAATGGAAAGTAATGCATACATCACCTCCCTTTCCTGCTTTTTTAGTGACTGTTCTTCATTTAGTTTGGTTCTGCTGATTTTAGTTCGCATAGATGCTTTTCTGATGGGAAAATTTGGTGGGTTGCCATTATTTAACAGTAAAATAAATGAGGTGTACCACCTCCGAAATGTTACAAACGAGAAGACTCCCTCTTTTACCTTTTGGAAGTTGGAATCCCACAAAGAGATTCCTTTCTTATATACAACTACCATTCCTTAGTGATATATTAGAATTCCTTTATTAAATAAATTAGAAAGAGGGAATGTTGGGACCCGGTTAGCACCTATCAAAATAATGCATTTTAGCCATAGGTTCTTTGTTTTTGAATTGTTATTTGTGCACCAATAGGTGGGTATTCCTTAAGAGACGTCTATACCAAAAATCAGCATCATCAGATCATTTTTCAACCATTTTAATCTTTGATGTGTCTATGAGCATTTGGAAAGCTCTGTAGTCGGTCCTACTGAAGGCACTCGGGATCTGTTGCTCGAGCCATTGCGCTTGCTATGTAACCAATCTATACCGAATACTGATGTTCACTCCTGATTGGTCATGCAAGTGATTCAAAGTAGAGCAAGTAGTAGATCCGGGCTCTTACGCCCATCATTGCATAGGTTTATTTTTTTTTTTTTAAGCAGGTACAAAACTTGATTACAAGCCGTTAATTGAATTCTGGGGAGGGCGTTTCATGCCTTCATGGAATGAGCGAGAATAAACTCAATTATAAAAACTATCTTTGATCATGGCAGGACTGACGCTGAGCGTCAACCTGAAAAAATAATTTTCAACTTTGATGTAATGCTGGATTGTGGATTATGGATTTGGGGGATGGGCTGTGTTGCTCTTCCCTAATAAAGAGCGAAACGTTTTTTCGTCAAAAATGATGCTCATAAATCTAGGTTCCACCATTGGTGGCTTTGGCAATAGGGGCATGAACTGAACACTTAGGTACCTATGACCATGATGTCTGCAGTACCCAGATAAAGTCGAACTTTAATCAATGGAATAATACGAAGCGATCGGATCTCTTTTTTTCTTTTCTTTTTCTGTGAACCTTATGTTCAATTTCAAAGAAATGTAGATGATGAGACATTTAAGGATCCTAGAATCATGATCATCCATTTTACTTTGAGTCTCTCGATAAGGGCCTATTGGTTGATCCTATTCGAACAGAATGCCCTTTTTAAGGGCATCATCACAAAATTACCTTTCTGAAAGGGACCCTGCACCCTCTTTTAGTTGTTCATGGAAAATCGGGAACAATTTAACTAAGTATATTATCCAAATTCCAATGAAAGAAAAAAAAAAACTACAAATCTCCTGGTCACAAAACTCTGTCTATGTCTGCCCATGACACACTGACATCTCCCTGTGCATAATATTCCCTGCACCCTCTTTTAGTTGTTCATGGGAAATCGGGAACAATTTAACTAAGTATATTATCCAAATTCCAATGAAAGAAAAAAAAAAACTACAAATCTCCTGGTCACAAAACTCTGTCTATGTCTGCCCATGACACACTGACATCTCCCTGTGCATAATATTCCCTGCACCCTCTTTTAGTTGTTCATGGGAAATCGGGAACAATTTAACTAAGTATATTATCCAAATTCCAATGAAAGAAAAAAAAAAAACTACAAATCTCCTTGTCACAAAACTCTGTCTATGTCTGCCCATGACACACTGACATCTCCCTGTGGTAGAATAGAATCTTCATGTGTGGGTGCCTTGTCATGTAGGTAGAAATGGGCAGAATTATTACGAGTAGGAGATCCAAATTCGAAAAAAAAAAAGACTATCCAAACAACTGTTCAAAAAAAGAAGGGTTATTCTATCAACACGATTAGAATCATCCGAATATATATGTACTTCTCAAATGAAAAAACGGGACCTACTCACTTTTCCTACCGCCCGCCATGAATTACAGCCACATATGTGATTGCAGTTCACAACGGGTAGAGAATCCGTAGAAAAAGTGAGTAGAAAATCTGCATTCTTCAATTTCATGTGGGGTCTTATCTGTTCTACTCGGCTAATGGAAGATGTTTTCGGATGTACGTGCAGGACTAAAAGGATGTAAAGGTGGTCGTTACTGTTTGGGTACAGAAGGCGTTCTGCGAGTTAGTCTCGGTTGTTTCGTATCCTTCATTCCTTCTACAATTAAAAGATATTTTAAAGCTGCGAACTCACAGAAATGCCCCTAATTTTTCAAAAATTACCAAAATGCGATAACTGTCTAAAAATAAGAAGTTTTGTAGATAGGATAGGAGAAACTGATCAGAATACTCGGTGAAGATTTTATACTTAATTATTCTTATTGACATTATGAGTACAAAAAAGTTAGGTCCTGTGCAACTTAAACTATGCACCTAGCCACCAATACAGCTTCTTGGCAACAAAAATGGCAAGAAAAAAACTCAAGTAATCATGGTTTGTGTCAACATGCCTCAACCAATATCCAGAAGCCAGGCAGAAGAGTCATAGGAGGTGTCCAGAAGTTCATGACTGTAAAACCTGGTATTCTCTATAGTTGAATTCCCAGTTTGGCGATCTGAAACTAAAAATAATGATGTTGCAGCACCATATCATATTGTGATGTGCCGGTGAAAGTATATTTTCAAAATCGGTGCTTCGGCAGCGTTGCACTTGTTCAACTGTGTGCAACTATTGTTACTATTCCTGTTTTCAGTAAGTGATCCTTAAATTTTAATTAGATATTCTATTTCACAATGTTTCTTTCAACGGCTGGTACAAGAAAGCTGAATGAGCGTAGTGATTCATGGCACTCTGGATGGTGGTCTGCTAAGATCCTTCTGTGTATTGCATTGCTCGTGCTCCCATTTTTTGTTCCAAATGCACTTATTCAGTTCTATGGTTAGTAATATTGCCCTAATCCATCAGCCTCCATCTCTTTATATTCTTTCTTTTGCTTATCATTCTTTCTTCTTTTAATCACAACGTGTGAAGATCTTTTAGTTTCTTGTATTATAATTTCTTATTACCACTTCACTGAAGCAGTAGTTCTGTTGCAGGGGAGATAGCACATTTTGGTGCCGGGTACACCACTCTCTTGTTAAATTGTCTTGTCTTCTCAAACCAAGTAAAATCTTATTAGAGTTTGCCTGTGAAATTGAACATATGGGCTTCTATTCACTGTCATCCAGTAACTTTTCACTAATATTGCTGAGAATCTTTCCAATTTTGTTGCAAATTATTTTCCCAGGGTCTTCCTCTTGGTTCAACTCATTAGTGTGATCAGTTTCATAACATGGCTCAATGACTGCTGTCAGTCAGACAAATATGAAGGTAGATGGTAAGGTTCTCCCTCTCCATAATATAGTCCCCTAGTCCAATTATATCTGCATTTTTTGAAGTGTATTTTCACAAGTATAGTTGAGTTGAAAAATGACCAGTTGTCAGGGATTCTTTTAAGTTTCTGGAAACTACAATAGGCTTGTAAAGAAATTATGTTAGCAAATTCTTTGAAAAGCTTAATCATGGGCGCAACTCTGTCATCAAGTCATGTTTTAGAAATATTTAAATTATATTGCTAAATTTACTTGAGATCTACCGTTTGAAATTAATCTCCTAGGATCCTCTATTGCAGCCGTATCCAGGTAATATTACTTTCAGTTGCTGCATATATTGCTTGCATGGTGGGTGTTGTTTTAATGTATATATGGTATGCACCAATGTCATCTTGCTTGCTTAACATCTTCTTCATCACCTGGACATTAGTACTTCTCCAATTAATGGCCTGTGTTTCCCTCCACCCAAAAGTAAGTTTTGGTTTTTGGAATCTACTTCCCAGTCATTTATTCATGTTCCGCAGGATTTTGCACGTATCAATAATACTTTTACTTGAACAGGTAAACGCTGGTTTCTTAACCCCAGGGTTAATGGGGCTTTATGTGGTATTTATCTGCTGGTGCGCCATTAGGAGGTATGCATTCCAACAATATTAGGCACTCCTTTGTTTGGTATACTTCAGTTAGGGTTAGTTCTAGACCATCAGTTAGCTTGATGGTCGAACCAAGGGGAATGCTACTGAAATATCAGTGGCACCATTCAAGCGATCAGCCTAAGGGAAAAAACACCAGGAACTTGTATTGAGCGAAGTGTTTCTGGTGCATTGTCCTTTTTGAATATGCAGAGACGAAAAGGCCCATTTTAGCGGCACCACTTGAGTTTCCTAAGCATTTTCCAATACTATGGAAGTGACGACACAAAAGATTCTTGCTTTTCTGCAAAACAATTGAACGTAGTACTCTTTTGCTCAATGGTACCATAGTTGCTTTTTACTTGTTCCTTTTCGAGAGAGAGCAAGAAGAATCAGCATAAAACCTAGTTTATTTATTTATTTATTTTGCTTTCTTTGTTTTTCTCCTCGTTTTAAGCTTGATTTTAATGTCCATGTTTACAGTGAACCACCAACAGAGACTTGCAACAGAAAGGCAGAAGCTGCAGCCAGGGCAGACTGGCTTACAATCATAGTAATATTCTGAATCCGCACTTCCCATGAAAACTGAGAATAGTTGCAAGCACAAAAGAAAAAGAAGATACCATCAGTAATTTGCAATAATATCCCCATCTCTACTAATTTCCAAGCAAACTGATGAGTTAATTCTGATATTCTGTTCGAAACGATTTTCAATCCTTGGAAAGACCTGGAGCTTTCGGTTTTCCCATAGGAGCAGCAATATGGTTCTTTGCCCTGCTATCTCCAAAATACCTGCATTGACTTAGATGTGGTATTAGCAAAATATTTTACCAAATTTGAGATAAATTGGAAAAGCTGCAACTGTAAAAGATATAGCTGACGACCAACAAAAGCGCCCCCCCCCCCCCCGCCAAAAAAAAAAAAAAAGAAGAAAAAAAAAACGAAAAGAAAATCCCTTGCACAAAGAAGAAAATCAATAAATGGTTATTGTTTTCAACTTGGAACTTTTATGCATTCTTTACGAGGTGGAGGTTTATATTGCCAGAATTTGTATACCATCATTTTAATACTTAGCCATCAACACTTTGATTTTTTATATCTAACGATGGATCTCAATGTGGTGGCAGAGCTTTGTTATTGCACTACTTGCAATGGTTATAGCAACATTCTCAACTGGGATAGATTCTAAATGCTTCCAGGTTCGCCCCATTCATTAACAACTTCCTGTCTAGTTCATTACACTTCCAATGAGACATATCTGACAACAACAAGTGCAGTTCAGGAAGGATGAAGTGCAGGCTGCAGACGATGTTCCATATGGTTACGGATTCTTCCATTTTGTTTTTGCCACAGGAGCCATGTACTTTGCAATGCTATTGATTGGTTGGAATGCTCACCACACCATGAAAAAGTAAGTATCCAACAGATTTCTTTTATTCAAGTTCAAAAATGTCCCACTTCCAGGTCATCAGAAGTCTAGTTTGAAGAAGAGGAACTTTTTTTAATACGTTAGCTCCTTGATCAACTTGTGCAAGCTTTTTTTTATGATAAATTGGCCAATGTCTCTTGTGGAAGGAGGATGGGTACAAGTCAACGTTACCCATTGTTGGGGAAGAAAACTATTTTCAACTCTATATTGAGGAGAAGGAAAAATAGAAAAACAAGAAACAGTTCTGTCAGTAATATATGCTCCAAAGATTTTAAATCATTTTCTTAAAAGGACAAATGGAAAATTGTCATGTGCTCTGAATCCCTTCAGAGAACTGTAATTGCTTATCTTGGTATAGGCATGGATGGAATGAACACATGCATACATGACACATAGGTATGATACCTGATCCAAAGTGGTGGCATGAGAAATGGCAATGCAATGGTTATCTATTAATCGGTTCCTGCTACCACAATGAAAACATTCAGTACTCTATAATTTCCTGCTCGCATTTAATTTGTCCCTTCCAAAACTGAGAGTTAAATTGAATGTTGAATAAGAAACAATGATCCTTTTGCTTCTTTACTTGTGTTCCTACAACTTATAAACTCAAATATGCCAAAAGGAAGAATAATTCTATCATGTTTTTCCTGGTAATCGAATAAAAATCTCTCTTCCATGCAGGTGGACAATTGACGTAGGTTGGACCAGTACCTGGGTCAGAATTGTGAATGAATGGTTAGCAGCTTGTGTCTACAGTAAGTATTGATCTAAAAGGTGCAGATGTTAGTGCACTAGAATTCTGGTTTTCTATGTCTATACCATTAGTATTATACTTATTAAAAGAAGTTTTTGTCACAGTATGGATGCTGCTTGCCCCACTTGTTTGGAAGAAGAGACAGTCAATGGAATCTACTTGAGAAGTTGGAATTTGGAAATGCATCTTAATTCTTTCCTCTTCATTGCCTTTCATTCGGTGTTTACTGCAATCAAATCAAATTAGAAGCCATTTTCTCCAGGCACTTCCTGCTCGCTCACAAGTTAAAAGAGAACCCATGCTTCCAGAGAAACACGCATATACATGTTCTCTGAATTGGTTTAATGGTCAAATGGACATAGAGATCTGCAACTTACTTGAGCTAAGCATCTTTATATTTGTAAATACACTTGGAAGCCCCAAGGTCCTGCACTGTAAAAGAGCTTAACAGTTTTCTTTCTTTGTCATTAATTAAAAGGCAGCTTATAAGTGTTCTTACATTAGCTTAGCATCCTTTCTATGTTTTTCTTTTTCTTTTTTAAACTAAGCATTCCTGCAGGTGAGGTGAAGAGTGTGCTAAGAAAGCTCCAACTTCTACTGTTGCCTATTGGAACTACAGGAGATCCATCTAGGAATTATGGTAATACATGCTAATTTCTTTCAGTTGCCACATAGATATGACAACAAATGTTATCACCAAAACACCATAATAGAGGAATTACAGAAGGGCATGCAATTTACTAGAACACGATGGATTTTAGCAAGGTAAAAGTGTAATACAAGGAGGTCCTGTTTTCCCAGGCAAGCATAGTGCTAGCTTTACATGAAGGATAGGTAATTTTATCCAATAAAACAGAAGATTTGGAGTCAACTGATGATGCCACGAGAAGTAGAGAAAATAGCAGAAAAAGGAACAAGTGTGCAAAATACAAGAATTTATATGATTTGGTAGATAGGGCTGCAAATGGATCAGATTTCATCCAATTTGAATTTGATTCAATTAAATCGGATTCAGATAACCATCTAGTCATAACCCATAATCAGATCAAGTTGGATTTGAAAATATGATCCATTCATTAATCAGGTCGACTTCAGAATTGCTTGATCCAATCCAATTATGCATATGTATACACAAAGACCATTTTTTTAGTGTTAGTTAGGTGGAACTTGAGATTTAGATAAACCTGCTTTTTCTATTTAAAATTTTTAAGTTTTGTTTTATATTAATTTTATAAATTTACACTAATTTCATACAAATTTATTGACAATCAGATGTCCAGATGCGTAAAAGAATCAAGTTCAAATTAATTGGTTGCATATGCATCAGATAGAAAGAAATTTAGGTCTATCATATTCCTATCAGATCAAATTTGAATTAAAACCCAATTTAATCTATCAAAAATAATGGATATAACCTTATCCAAATTCGGCCCTACTATAAATTACCTACAAAGATAAGCGTAATACATTCATGTCCAAGAGATTATAAGAAAAAATCCAAATGTCAATGAGCCAAAAAGGAAACCTTTTCTAATGAACAATGCTTTATCCATCAAGTAATGTCATTCACAAGAAAAAGCACACTAACATCTCATAGAAGGATCCTTACAACAAAAACCTGAAACATGAGATATGAACGGTATAAAAAAAAAAGCCAAAGGTATTAATCAGGGGATATCCAATTAGAGAACCCAAATAACTCATCACAAAAGACCTCTTATAGAAGATAAAAGCTATATACCGAATTGCTAATGAATAATATTCTAAAAGTGTGTGTTTAGAAATGTAGGACATTTTTCCTTGTATCACAAAGGAAAAACAAAAGAAACCTAGTACATTTTCGCTGAATTCAAAGCACAAATCCTAATAAACCATGTACTCATATTTTTTCTCCAATAAAAAACATGAAAACACTGATGATCATGCCATGCTAGCTTAACTTTCTCTGCACATGGAGCCCAACCGAAAATTTGCCTTTGTTCACACTCTTATAACCACCGTGTTATAGGTGGAGAAATGTGAAACCCTAGAAAAAAGGGGAAGTGAGGTCCAGGAGAGGCATGAGGGATTTTGCCAGTTTTATGGAGAGATGGGAGTAAGTGGATCTTCCTTTGATTGGAGCCAAATTCACTTGGACAAACAATCAGGAGGATGCAACCCTCGTGAAGTTAGACCGTTTTGTGGTGTCTACTGAGTGGGAGAAGTTCCCTAATCTGTCCCAAGAAGCCCTTCCGAGACCTTTATCGGATCATATTCCCATTTGCTTGGATTACGGTGGCATTCAATTCAAGCCAGCGCTTTTCAGATTCGAAAACTTGTGGCTTGAAGAGGAAGGTTTTGTGGAGCAGCTGAGAAGGTGTTTCTGTGGAAGGAACAGATAGTCATGTGTTTGGCAACAATTGAAGGCCTTAAAGGAGCAAATTAAAATCTGCAAGGACTCTTTCAAAGGGGTGGAACAGAAACTGAAAAGTTGTTTAGATACAATAGTCGAAATCGACAGAGCTAAAGAGGAGAGGCAGTTAGCTCAGGAAGAAAAAAAGGAAGAGACAAGGAGCCAAACTGGATTTCGACAAAACAGCCTATCAAGAGGAGACAAAATGGAGGCAGCGTTCCAAATGTTCCTGGTTAAGAAAGGGTGATAACAAAGCAAAGTTTTTTTCACAAATTAGCTAGTGCTAAGAGATGGGAAAATATGCTGAAAATTTTGATGAGGGGGTGATTTGGCCCACCTAGTAACTAAAGGACACGTGGATATGACCTGCCATTAGGACGATAGCTCAATAAAGAGAGCCTTGTCATCAGTTTGGGAATCCAGGTGTTCAGGCACCCGAGTATCGAAGTGACACGTAATCAACTTCAAAAGCTTTTCAGCGGACGAGATCATGCCGCGTAACAATAGGCCTTATCCTCTCTCTGCCTGGATCGAAAGGTAACGATAGACTTCATTAACGGATACATTGCTCTCCTTCTAAAGCGAAACGAAACCCATCTACGTGGATCGAGGATCCCAGAGCCGTTTTGTGAGACCCACGGCAACTCAACTATATAAGGGCATCGACCCCCAAAACCCAAGTACGTGCGATTAAGTGCATTCTAGCTCTCCTATTTCTCAAACTCTCAACTCGCATATCATAATTGCTGACTTAAGCATCGGAGCGATCTCGCTGGGTTAGTCACCCCGGTTCTCTGATCCTCTTTTTCGTTGCAATTCAAGCAACTTACTTGGCAACAGACGTCCGAACTGCCCTATACTTAGGAGCATCCAAATCTTGCACCATCAAGTTGGTTATGAATGGTGTGTTGGTGGAGGAGGTAGACTGAATGAAAAGCCATATTGTGGAGTTTTATGAGAACCTTTACAAGGAAGAGTGGGTTAACAGGACAAAACTTGATGGCCTGGAGTTTGATGGCCTCTCGGAGGAGCAAGCTGCAGATCTGGATAGAGAGTTTGAAAAAAGGGAATTTGGGAGGCTTTAAAGGAGACGGAAGGAGATAAGGCTCAAGGTCATTACATCTAACGGATTTTTTAAATCACATGATTTTTTGTTTTTTTTTCATGAAAAATATCTAGAAAAGTAATTGGATAGAATAGCTTCGACTTTTGTCAACTTATAGTATGAGAATGAAATCCGGATAAATACCAATACCTATTACAGGTAGAAAAATAGAGATCGAAACAAATAATTCTCGTGGCCCAGAATCAAGAAAAAAAAAAAAAAAGAGTTTGAGGCATTGAATAACTTGTATCCATAGAACATCTGGGATAACATAGATAATGAATAAATAGGAGTTAATATCATTCCAATTGTCATTACAAAAGTAATTAGTATTTTTTACATTAAAAGATATTTTGGAGTGGTAATTATTCTAAAAAATACTATCAGTTCTGCAACAAAGCCACTCATTCCCGGCAATGCAAGAGAAGCCATCGAGAAGCTATTGAACATCGTAAATATTTTTGGCATTGGGATAGCAATTCCTCCCATTTCATCGAGATAAACAAGATGTATTCTATCGTAACCCGTTCCTACAAAGAAAAAAAGTGCAGCACCAATAAATCTATAAGAGATTATTTGTAAAATAGCTCCATTAAGTCCCTTATCGGTTATGGAAGCAATTCCTATAATTGTAAAACCCATATGAGATACCAAGGAATAAGTTATTCACTTTTTTAAATTGCGTCGACCGGGAATCAGTGGCAGATTTTGCGAAGAGTTGGAGAGTCAAAGGTCGAGGGCAAATTGGCTTGGAATTGACTCCTGCTGCGGTTTTCTGGTACATATGGTATGGTAGGAGAGGAACGCAAGGATATTCAAGAACCAACACAGCTCCTCAGATACAGTATTTCAGAAAGTTATGGGAAAAATGTTTTCCTAATTTGCAGTAAACAATGTTTTTGAGGACAGAAATTTTAATTCCTTTTTTGCGGTTTGGAATCTTTTTGTAAATCAGGGTTTGGGGGTTTAGTTCTGTTGGTGCAGTTTTTGTAAATCCCTGTGTACAGCTCCGTGTTGTACATGTTTTGTCTTAATGAAATTCTTACTTTACCTATTTCAAAAAAAAAAAAATTAGACGCCACCTCTCTCTCTCCCTCCATGGCAAATCCCAAGGAAGATTCTCCATCTCAGAAGATGTCCTTTGCTACTATTCTCTCTCTCCGATTGCCAAACCCTCTCTACAAGTTCTGGTGATATTCCCACTTTGAAACAGGAAGAGCCTGCAGTGCGTTTCCCAAAGAAGTTCTGTATCAATCCTATGATGTTTTCAAATTGGTGTTGATAGGTAAGTGTGTATGGAAGGCCTTCTCTGCCTGAACTTAAAGATTTTATTTGTAAATCTTTTGCTCTGAAAACTGATATTTGGGTGGCTGCTTTGGATTCAAAGCACATTTTAATCTGATTCGCGAAGGAGGAGAATTATCTAAAGATGTGGTTTAGAAAAGTTTTTCGAATTAAATCTTTTTTAGTTCATCTATTCCCAACTTTGAACCTGGTTGGGAGCCTAGCAAGTGCCAATATGGATTAATCTCCCCTTCATGCCTGTCAATTCTTATGTAGAAGGATAAGATTTGCTTATATTTTGCAATGGGTTCCTACTAAGGTTCAAAGTATCAATACAATATGCCCCGAATCATATTTTTTGGTCTCGATACACCTATTTACAGGTGTTTTGAGACCCATTAATTTCAATAAAAAAAAAGACTTTAAAACATTTTCAAAAATCAAGTTTTGAAAAGAAAAAGAAAAACCAAAAAAAAAAAACATTAAGCAGTTGTTTTTTTTTACCAATACACGGGGGCGTATCGGTACTTTGAACCTTCGTTCCTAAATCAGCAAACAGCCTAGCTAAGCATTTAGCTAGACACGGGTCAATAGAGGGAATTGTTTTGGGGCAGTTGCAAAACACCTGCCCAAAAACAATTCATTATGTTGCTGATCAAAAATAAAAAATTGTGTAGAAGGATTGTTTAGATCCATTTCTCAAGCTATAGGTTTTGTACTGAAGTTTGATCCAGCCACCATCACCTTATCAAGAACAATAGCGGATAGGGTTTGTGTTATATAAGACCTTCTTAAATTACATGCCAAACAAGTCTGGATTGGATTTAGGAGTGAAGGTTCTTCGTAGAATATGAGAACCTTCCTGCATATTGTGAGACTTGCTTCAAGGTCGGTCATGCTAATGTTGATTGTAAGCATGGTAAGGAAAAAAGGATTCCACCAAGATGTCGGCTAATATTTTTACAGAAAAAGAAAAGAAAAAGAAAACAAGGGTACAACTACATCTGTTGTTTCTTAAGACTGGGTTCTGGTTCGTGATCCAAGAAAAGGGAAGGTTGTTTCTTAAGGAGACTTACCGACTTTTGATGATGTTTTAAAAACCTACATCTGTTGAGCTTTGTACAAGAAGAGAATAGGGATTCTCCTGTTATTGAAGTCCTTGAGGTTGATAAGAAAACCTGGCTTGTGTTCCGAAACGTGATCCAGATATGGCTCAAAAGGATAGCTGGAATGATGTTTGACAAAATTCCAATATAGATTCTGAGAAAAAACATGAAGTTCAAACGGTGATGAAAGGTAAAATCTCTTTATCCCCATAGTAAATCAATAGAGCCTGAATGACATGGAGTGGAATTAATGAACTGCATGGTCTCTAACTTTTCGTAAAAATTTAGAGCACATAATCATAGTTCCCCCAAAACAAGTAAAACATTAAAAAAGAGAACTGAAGACACTCATGCAAAGATCATTAATCACAATGGTGAGAATCCGATTGAGAATGGTGTTTCAAAGGAAAACGATAAACCAACTACAAAATGGGTGACAATGGAGAAAAAGAAAAAGAACCGTGGTCCAAGTTCGAAGGTCAGCAAGGAAAAACAAGGGTTATCACCCAATATACTTCTTATATTTTTGTTTTACTTAATTTTTTGGGTGGTTTTAGAGCAAATTTGCTCCTGATGTACTCTTGAGGGTGGAATGGTGAAAAGGAGAAAGAACCGTAAATCTAAAAATGTTCAACTGTTCAAGAGACGGACCAAGTTCGAAGGTCAGCGAGGAAAAACAAGGGTCTTCACCCCAGTATACTTCTTAAATTTTTGTTTAACTAAATTTTTTGGGTGGTTTTAGAGCAAATTTGCCCCTGATGTACTCTTGAGGGTGAGGTCACTTGCCACCCCCCCCCCACCTTTTATTCAAAGTCTTGCATCAATGAACTTCTTGTTCAAAGATTGAATAAAAGTTCGTGCACCTGTTAATTTTGGCAATTAGACCGCATCTGATTTACCCATATCAAGTCATATGCAAAGTTTCTTTACTGGCAAAGTCTTTACATCTAATATAGACACCAAGACCAAAAAGAAAGGTTCGAGATTTCTCTGATCCAACCACAACCACAAAAACACAATAATCTCGAAGACTACATGAAAACCATACCTATTAAAATCTTTTTTTTTATTCTTCATCAATACAAACAAGAATTCAGAGACAGCAAAAATTTAAAAATTCTCATGAACCAAGCACTTTCCATGATTGTGGAAGATTGGTGAAAGCAGCCTCATGAAAATTTGAACTTACAAAACCCCAAGACTCAACAAGAAGGGAAAAAAGGAAAAGGGAAAAAAAAAAAAAAAAAAAAACTAATACAAAGGATACAAATACTACAACCCAAATAAGCATATATAAAACACTTGGAATATGGTACTAATAACAATTAGATTTACAATAAACATCAAGACCACCAAAACCATAGAAATAACTTAAAGCAAAGGAAAAAAAGCCCCCCCCCCCTCCCCCGGTGCCACAAATCCATCCGAACTTTGAAGCACACTTCCAATCCCTCTCCATTGGTTCATATCTTCTTTTCTTCATTTCTACATGAATTTTACATTGTTGCTGACCAACCATTTAAGCCTTAAAATAGCCAAAGATGCATGCAGAAAACTTCTAATTTGGCTGGATCAGTTCAAATGGTCCTCAACCAGAATGAAACCAAATTACTCCCCATAAGTTAACAGGCTGTAACAGCAAAAAGCTGAACCTAAATGCCATCAGAAAACCTTTGGCTTTGCAGCTATCCAAATGGGTTCCCCCCTACAGAAGGAAAAGAATTTTGTCTTGCAGGTTGTGAGTATGTTCCAGTCATTAGCTGATCTTTACTTAAGGTACTAAAACCAGCTCCATCACTGCTAAATCCTCCAACTCCTTGATGTCTGCAGAATTACTTAAAGAATTAAGTTTCTTGTATAAATGTTTTGATCAATAAATTTTTTACAATGCTACAGAAAAAAAACAAAAAACAAAAGAGGAACAAACAGATAAAATTTCTCTGTCATTCCACAAGTATTCAATATGTTCTCCATAATTTAAAAGAAAAATAAATAAATAAAAGTACACCAAACAAGTACATACCCAAAAGGCAACATGTTATTAGGTGCTTGTTGCCCCATATATGTACCTGAGATGGATTAAATCAAATACAAGAAAAACTGAAGACCCAGTTTATAAACCATGGGAACATAATGAAAGAAAAAAGAACTAAAGATTATAATAAAAAAAATAGAAATATGATTTTACTTGGAAGCGTTGCTGCTGCATAAGATTGTGATTGGGGAGGCACCCAACGTGGAGGAGTACCAAGACTACCAAGGCTTGTGGTGCGCAATAGGCCAGAAGGTGGTGCCATGTGTGGCAGTGACCCTTGAAGAGATGACATTGACGGAAACTACATCATAAGAAAAAGAAATGTATAAAAGGATAAACAAATCTGTCTCAAATTCAAAGAGCATCAAAAAGACTATACAAACACATCCAGTAATCACAATATCATATTAAACAATTGAACAATCGAAACAAAATAATATAAAAACCCGAATTACTTTATACAGTATTAAACATGTTTTGTCTTTTAGTGAACAAGCCATTAAGGAGGTTGTGAACTCCTAAATGACTGGAGCTGCAATTGGTTTGGTTACAATAGCCTTTATTATCAGTAAAACAAGGCAGAAAAAATGGAGGAAGAGAGAAGGGAGAGAAGGGAGGGGAGAAGAGAAAATAAAGATTGGAGACCGAAAAAGAGTGCTGGGACATTAAAAAGAGCAAAAAGACAACAATCCCTTGCGGCACACACTATATAAATTATTTAACAATTCTAACACTCCCCCTCAAGTTGGGACATAAGTGTCAATCACGCCCTACTTGTCACACAAATCATTGTGCCACAAGTGATGGAGGCCCTTAGTGAAGATATCTGCAAGTTGTTCTTCTGAGCTAAGCTACCATAGGGAGTGCACACTTCTCCAGTCACAAGTTTCTCCCTAATAATATGGTTGTCCACTTCAATGTGTTTTGTCCCGTCATGGAGGACTGGGTTGGCTGCAATATTGATGGCAGCTTTGTTGTCACAATAGAGTGACATGGAATGGAACTGTTAACTGCAAAGCCCAATTGACCTAACAGGTTTTTATCCACATAATTTCAGCAACTCTATGGGACATAGCTCTATACTCTGCTTCAACATTGGACCTAGCCACCACATTGTTTTTTACTTCTCCAGGTGACTAAGTTTCCTCCCACAAAAGTACAATATTCACAAGTATATTTTGTCATCTACTACCCTTGCCCAGTCAGCATCTATATACACTTCAACTTTCAAATGCCCATGCTTCTGGAATAACAAACCAGCCCCTGGGAACGTATTGAGGTATCTAAGAATCCTCTTGGGATTATGCGTAAACCAACTAAGGACACCCACAACATAAGCAATGTCAGGTTTGGTCATGGATGGATATAAAAATCTCCCTACAAGCCTCTCTGGAACTGCTTCAGATCTTTTATAGCCTCCCCCTGACTATTACTCAGGTGATGATTAGGGTCAATGGGTGAATCAATTGGCTTCACTCCTAACTTGCTTGTGTCCTCTAATAGATCTAGGACATATTTCCTTTGAGAAATAAAGAAAACTTTTGTGATCAAGCAACTTCAATCTCAAGGAAAGTAAGGGACCCAAATCCTTCACCTCGAATAGAGTAGCTAAGAATTCCTTCAACTTTTGTATTTCAATTTTCCAATCACTTGTGATGTTTTCAATTTTTTTTACTATTGAATGTATTTAGCATAACTCAATAAACCCTTTTGATGTTTTCACTTTTCACATAGGAATGTCAACAGATCAGGTTTAGTACTGGTTTGATTCAACCTAACCCAACTAGTTAAAATAGGGTTACCAAACCCAACCCACCCAACCCAGGAATAGTACCACTATTCTTAGCAAAGGCTATATTTATATTTTTTCAATGTCATTATGAGAATGGACTAGGTTTAGTGTGTGTTAGCCACATCCTGAAACCCTATTAAGATTGACACAAACCCAACCCCAATAGAATTGGGTCAAGGTGGGTTTCTCCGTGATTTAAATGGCACACCTCACATTAGCAATTTTTGTGTAGGGATTAAGAATTTAAGACCCTAACATCGACTTATTTGTGTTCGCCTTGAAGGGCTTGGTACAAAAGCAGCTCGTAGAATCAGGAATGAAAGATGTTTTACATCACATTAGCAATTTGAAGTAATGCAATTGGGACAAAAAAGGGGATTAAGGTCTTTACATGCATGAATATGTTTTATATGTTTTATTTTATTGTTAAATTTTCATTTGAATATGTTTACATGTTATGCTTATGTATTTTAGTTTTACATAATAAGTTTTTTAAAACATTTATTTTAAATTTTAAGTATATAATTAATATTATGTTTAATATTTGTTTAACTTTTGCATTTTTTTATATTTTTGCACCTTGCGGTTTTAAAACACTAAACCAACCAATATCCAAGTCCCAAATTGTGAACTCTCATATTAAAGTAATCAATTGGCCAACTCCATACCATCTTCTCATCAAACAAATTGTCATATATATGGCACCTAGACATGACCATGCAAACATGCTTAAAAAGGTGGACATGTACTAGGTCATATAGGAAGGTGTTGATGACTACATTTCCTGAGGTTCAATACATGAAAAATGGGGCAGCTATCAAGTTAATACACGCATACCATCCTGCATGTCTAGCTTGTCATGCCTTGTCTCCCACTCCCAGTCAATATGCCAAGTTTTGTTTCCTTTTTTTATTGTTAACAGTTAAAAATTTATTAATTTGTGACAGAAAGAATGATTTACATACAAAAAAAGTCAGTTTTGCATGGGCTCTCCTAAATGAACGTGTCCATGTTGGACATGCATCCAAATCCAACACTAATACAACAGATTATTAAGGGCACTTTTAGGTAACATTTCTTTCTTTTTTTTCATCTCCTAACTTATTTGACATAAATGGATGGCTAATGTACAAGATGAATGCCATTTTGTGCATCAAATGTTCTTGGTAACAATTGCAACATTTTATTCATCAAAAAAAAGAACCAATTCCAGTTCAACCCTTGTCTGGCTACTGCATCAGTGCATTGGCCAAACAACTTGGTGACCTCTATATCCAGTTGAAGGTTGTGCCCATTTCCCTTGCCAGCTGTCTCGCTTCCCTCATAATGTATCAGTATTGCCAGGAACCTTGACCCCTATTCTTGAACCAGCCCATGACTACCAAAGAATCTCCCTTTCTTTTTATAAGTAAAAGATTCTTTAAAATTTCATTAAATCAGAAAAGATAAGCAACTGTTACAAACTTCCCCAATGGAGGCACAAGATGCAGCCTCACTTGTAAAGAAAAGACAGCACAAGAATTACAGTTGAGCCCAAAACAATTGATCCCCGGTTACCCCTTGCTTAGCTAAATACCAAAGAATTCCCTTCCACCACTATGATTCTGTAATTGAGAGATTTGCCCAAGGTCAGTCCCTGTAACACTGCTAGCAACTCACCTCGTGTTGAATCCCCAAACCTAATCCTGACTCCCAACTCCAGAGAAAACTACTAAAATGGCCCCATAGCTGTTGCCAAAAAAACCCACTTATAACAGAGTTTCTTTTTGAAGCAAAGGTAACTTTTTATTGAAGAAGAAAAAAACAGAAGTACATGAGAGGATGTACTGAAGCCAAGAGTGGCTTAGCAGGATTACAAAGGCAAACAACAACAAGAAATCTCTAGAGACCCCTTATTTTGCTAGGATATCAGCAACAGAATTTTGCTCCCTAGGAAGCCAGACCAGCTTCACATTCATAGAGCCTAAGATATCCCTGGCTTCAGCTAAGAAGTGGGCTAGTCTCCAGGGCTCTCCCTTCTCCTGTAACCAAGCTATATTATTTGCAGAATCCCCTTTAATGGTTAAAGAGGATAAACCTAGCCATTTGGCAAAGTGAATTTCTTTGAGTGCAGCCAATACCTCTTCCTTTGGGGCATCTGCCCTCCCAATCGGACCACTGTAAGCCCAGCAAATATTCCCCCTTTCCCCTCGGATTACACGTCCATTTCCTGCTTGACCTGTGGATCCTTGGGCGCTACCATCAAAGTTTAGAGTCATTTCTCCTTCTCTAAGAGCCTGTCTCATAGTCCACTCAGATCTTGGAGAGGAGTGTAGGATTTCTGGAAGGTTGCTGGAGATCATTTAGGGAGAGACCTTTGAACACTTCAGAGTTGATTACCCAAAGGTTGCAGAGATATGTGATGTAGGAAGTTGGATCTTCAACATTTCTAGCTTTATTTTCAAAAGTTCTATTGTTCTTTTCTTCCCAAATGCCCCACAAGACTGCATGGGTCACTGTATTCCAGTAAAATCTTCCTCTTTTTCCTAGCCCTCTGCCTTGCCATTGCCACAAGATGCCCACCACCCTCTCCGGGAACACCCAGCTGTAACCAACTAGATTTAGGAAGAAGTACCAAATCTTCCTAGTGACCGGGCAATGGAGAAGGATGTGATCAGTTGTCTCCCCATCGTCAAGACAAAGAGGACAGTCATGAGGGGAGACACATAATCTACCTTTAAACTTTTTCTGAATCAACTCGGAGGTGTTTATTTTCTTTAAACAGGCTTCCCACACAAAGAAAGAGACTCTACGGAGGGATGTATGATTTCTAGACTTTCTTAGCCAGAAAAGGAGGCCTCTGATCTTGACACTAGAGCCTTGAAAAAGGAGTTAGTGGAGAACTTGCCGGCAGGATTAAGTATCCAGATTCTCTGGTCAGGGGTAGCAAGAGAGATGTAAGCCTCATTAAGAGAGTTTAGCAAACTAGCTATATCAGCAATTTCTATTTCTCTTGAAGGCCTTCTAAGGTTTAGGTTCCAAATTGTTCCCGAGGGTGGGGGTTGAGGCTAGAGGCTACCATGGCTTCTTTGGATTGGGGCAGGTTAAAGATTCTAGGATAGGAGTTAGCAAGGGTGTCCTCTCCCCACCACAAATCAGTCCAAAATTTGATTCTATTTGCGTTCCCCACCTGATATCTAACAGAATCAAAAAAGAGGTCATAGATAGAAGCAATACCTTTCCAAGGGTTAGAGGCTTTGACCCGGTTCAAGTGGACCTTGCTATCCCAACCATTGGCATGTCTCCCATACTTGCTCTTGACGATTTTTGTCCACAACACTTCCATCTCCAAGGGATACCTCCAAAGCCATTTTCCAAGAAGGGCCAAGTTCCTTTCTTTGATATGACCTAGTCCCTCGCTTTTTGAATCAAGTAACTAAGTACATACATCCGCCACCAAAGTGAAGAGTAGTGGGGAGAGAGGGCACCCTTGTCTCAAGCCCCTGTTTGCATTAAAGTATCCAATAGGTTCACCATTAATCAGGACTGAAAACCAAGCAGAGCTTATGCACCCTTTAATCCATCTCATCCACCTTCTACTGAAACCTCTCAGATTTAGAATCTCTAACAAGCAATCCCAATCCACTTTGTCATAGGCCTTTTCAAGGCCCAACTTGATTACCACCCCTGCCTTGCCATTTTCTAGGATTTCCCAAACTGCATCCATCAAATTTAATGAATCTCTTGCTGATTTTTTTTCAGAAAATTAGTATTGTATTAATACCTCTAACACCTTTAGGTTTTTTACAACATGACTTATCCGAATATACCACTTCACATATTTTAGAAGTGTGAACATTACAATATACTCTGAAAGTGTTCATGCAGCATTGGTGTGTCATATCAGATATATATCATCTCCTACATGGGTAGTTGGGTACACTAAGCATGAATCTAGATATATAGGATATTAGGATTCAAGAATACAAAATCACTAGAAATACAAAATTAATGTGCATACCATTGGTCTTGGGGCTTGAACTACTGATGTATCATTGTTCAGGTCAAATGGATTGGTCGATTTCAGTAGGTGTGGAAAAGTTGACACTGACTGTAATACATAATTATTTATAATTAAATGAGAAGCCATTCAATAAGCAAATTAAACAAGGAACTAGATAATCTGAAATATAGTTGTTGATTTGCTACATACCATTGCAGTAGGATATTGCATGCCGTATGCCATGCCACGAGGTGGAGCAGTTTGCCAACCAGAAACTGGTGCAGGAACTGATGAATAGGTTGTAGTAAAGAGGTCCTGTAGAGCATTCAACCTCTATTATTGCAAACAAATAATTTTAAAATCGTACTTACCAAAAAAACCCACAAAAATAAGAAATGAAATAACAATTAAACAATATAAAAGAAATCTATTACCTCTGGAAGTTCTTTTCTTCCACTAGACTTTGTTTCCACATGGGGAGGTTGTGATGTAACCACCGAACTGGTATCTTGGGTTGACGGTGCCTGAGATGGCTGTAGGGTATGGGCACCAGTCAAAGGCACTGGTGCATTTGATTGTACAGAGGGCATATTTGGTAGAGTGGATGTTCGCACAAGTGAAGAACTCCATGGCTACAAAAGTTCAAAGAAAACAACTATAAGAACTACTGTATCTGTGAAAAAACAGGACAGGAAAATACACCTTATATGTCTCACTTGATTGTTTGAAACTTCAGAAACTGATCGAACCAACTGCTGAACAGTAGACTGACTATCATTGGCAGTAAATAAAGAAGGCTGATGTTGCTGCATTCCTGGCCACTGCCCTCCAATCGGAGTAAACATTGATGTCATGCCTCCAGGTGCAGCAGTGGGAGCACTACCACTCACAGATAACATTGATAGGTCGTCAACTGAAACAGCTGCAGGAGAACCACCACTGGGTGATGTTGTTGTCTGACCCAAAGATGCAACTGGATTACCAGCACTTACTGGGAACATGTTGCCTACAGGAACAGTTTTTGGGCCAGCACCACTTGAGGGAAATGTTGGAATATTACCTAAAGGTGGAGCTGCTGGAGCTGACAGTTGTGAGAACACAGATTCTAGAGTGTCTACATTTGAAGGCGGCTGAGACACCTTTTCTTGTGTGGCAAAATCAAAAGAAGCCCAGTTGTCATCAGTGGATGAAATTAGTGGTGGTTGTGTAACAGTTTGACTTGTGGGTGATGTAGTTGATTGTGCTTGTGTTGGTGATACAGCTACTGCTGCATCAAGAGGTAAAGGATCAGCATTGAAATCAATCAAGCTTCCAGAATTTGCCCTTTTAAGTTCAACTGAATTCCCATCAACAGATGCCAGGCTACTGGAAGAAGCAGTCCTCTGCAATCATAACCATTGAAACATTATTTTGGTAAGAAAATAGCAAAATGTAATTATTATCCAAGTAAAAAAGAAGAAGGAATCAAGAAAAGAGAAGAGGAAGAGAGAGAAATTTTGAGGCTCAAAAATTTAGGCTGGTGGTGCTAGTTTATTACTTATACTAGGGTAACAGTGGCTTTACATAATATATAAAATGAGACAAAAAAACCATAATGTCCTTGCAGCACTAATACAAGGATTACAACACTCCCCCTTAAGTTGGGTCATACACATCAATCATGCCTAACTTGTCACATAATTCACTGCGACACAAACTATTCAGCCCTTTTGTGAGGATACCAACAAGCTGTTCTTTTGAATTGACAATAGGGAGTACAAACTTCTTTTTCGAGCTTTTACTTGATGAAGTGTTTATCAACTTCAATGTGTTCGGTCCTGTCATGCAAAACTGGACTAGCAGCTATGTTAATAGCCACCTTATTGTGACAATAAAGTGACATAGGACCATCCACCACAAATTCCAGTTCACCTGGCAAGTTTTTTATCCATAGGATTTCATCAACTCCATGTGACATGGCCTTGTATTCTGCTTCTGCACTGGATCTGGCCAGCACACTTTGCTTTTTGCTCTTCCATGTAACTAAATTACCTTGACTTCCTATCATCAACTGACCCAGCCCAGTCTGCATTCGTGTAGGTTTCTACTCTTATGTGTCCATGCTTTGCAAACAATAAACCCTTCTCTAGATGTTTCTTCAAGTACCTAACCCTCTCTGCAGCCTCAAAATGGGAGGTCCTAGATAAATGTATACACTGACTAGAACCCCTACTGCATAGACAATGTCAGGCTGAGTCTTTGACAAATATAAGAGTCTCTCTGCCAATCTATAGAACTACTTGGCATCAGATACAAACTCACCATCACTATCACTTGCTCTATGGTTCACCTCAATAGGAGTGTCAACTGACTTTACCCCCGACCTGTCAGTATCTTGGAGAAGTCTAGAGTGTACTTAATTTTGACAAGTCATCAATAAAACTGATAAAGTATTTAAAGCCACCCTCAAAAGTCACAGATGTTGGGCTCATACATTAAAATACACAACATGGAAAAGGCCATTTGCTCTTTTATTACTTAAAGAAAATGAGGTCCTACAATGCTTCCTCAGTTGACATGTCTCAACACTAAAAAGTAGAAACTGAAACAAACTTAAAAACAGTGGGAGTAAAATCTTCAAGAACTCAAAGGACAAATGACCAAGGCAGTTATGCCACAAAAAAAATACTTGACTCTTATCGGACTGACTCATGTAATTAGTGGGCTTAAAAGCTACAACACCAACTTTATTCTATAGAACATACAGACCATCAACCATGCTTCCTCTACCAATCATCTTTCCATAGGTCAAATCCATTGGACTGACTCATGTAACTAGTGGACTCAAAAGCTGCAACACCAACTTTATTCTCTAGAACATAGAGACACCAACCATGCTTCCTCTACCAATCATCTTTCCATAGGTCAAATCCTTAACACACAAAAGTGAAGAAAAAATGTTGCACAACAATTCAACGATTTTGTAATACTACTGATGAATAACAAATTTATGAGAAGTTTTAGAACATAAAGAATATTAGTGAGAGCAAGGCCAAGAGGCAGAGATATAGATCCTGACAAGCAATGGTTGAGACAGATCCATCTACTGCTCTTATCCCTACCAAAGAGCAAACTATATGAAAGGAAAATGTTAGACCAACCACTCATATCATTTAAAGCCCCCAAGTCAATGATCCAAGGGGACTCAAGAGCATGGGTGGGCACATGGAAAACAGGAACAATACTACATGTTGTACACGTAGAACAGGTAGGAGTAGAGCCACCACCATCCATCTAAAACAAAGCTCTCCCATACAGAGTCCCTTATGCTCACAGAAAGCATTAATGGTATTCCCCTTTGGATCAGAACCAGTAGAGTGCTCCTGAGAAGAATCAGTGGTCATACTATTCGTGTGAGACTCTTAAGATGTTGCATTGGCTGCATTATACTTCTTGGGGGCTTGCTTCTTGGAGGGTTTTTTTGGTCTTCCGATAAGACTCACAGGTGTGTCTAGGGCGCTGACAATGGGTGCACCACGACCCACAACTTGTCTTTCTCATCACCTTATGGATTCTATGAGATTCATTCTTCTTCACCCCCACTACTTCCACTGTTTATAGCTAAACTATTTGCTCCCCCCAGTAGGATTCATGGCATTTTTCCTATTCGATTCTAATTGGACTAGAGCATGCACTTCTTGTACTCAAGGCAATTCTCTGCTGCCATGGTTTAAAGTATCGTATCATATCTTTTGAAAATGATACGATCCGAAACGCCTGATTCCAGGGGTTTCGGAACCCCAATTTTTTTTTAATTAAAAAAACGTGTTTTTAGCTTCCCAAAAAACCAAACTTCGAAAAAAAACTAAAAAAATAAAGAGTTTCGGGCATTTCTAAGTACTGATACGATATTGCCGAAACGCGTATCATATCGATACTTTGAACCTTGCCTGCTGCCCAAAATCTGAAGCATGATGGGCTCATATACTAGATTCAATCCCAAGAGGAAAGCAAAGACCCTAAACTAAGATACTCATAATCATCATCCAAGCCTTATCCTAACTATATGGGGTTGACTATATGAATCCTATTTTGATAGTCCATTCTGTTAAATTATTGGTGCTTAAATTATTTCTTACTACTATCCATGTCCTTTTTGTCTACCCCTTTCTCTTCTAGCCCCTTTCAACTTGTAACAAATCACTTCTTAGGGGTTAGTAATAGTGACTCAATAGTGTCACTATTGAGTGTTGTTCCAAGTCCACATTGCTTGGGAAAGGTAATGAAGGCCCTGCCTTCTATAAAAGGATAAGCAAGCCAAGCCAAGCCAAGTCTTGGAATTAAATGAGGTCATACCTTTTTTTGTGCCATAGATCCAAAGCCTAGCCAAGCCCGGCCTAGCATGGGCTTGTGCAATATTTTCTTCATGTATACATCATTTAATTTAAAATTTTCTAAATAATTAAATTTTTATTGTACACTTATCATAGGTGCTAAAGCCCACCCAGGCCCAGTCCATGATCACCACTAACTAGAATCAACACCAGGAAGAATAAATTTTTTTTGTACACTTCATGTATACATCAGCACCTTCAATATGTTAAAATCACTCCAACAGCAGTAGGATAAAACACTTTATTCATTACTATCTCTATAGGCCTTACATAGATTCAAAAAGGAGGGTAGGCCAACACTTTTCCCTTGTTTTCTACTACAAAACCAACTAAGAAATGCCACTAACAAAATAGCTAGGAATAGGACAAATACTTGCTGGCTAAGGACTAGGACTTTTGACTTAAAACTAGGAAGAGACAGATCCTACTTTATAACTATAATGTTACCCTACTAGCATAAATTTAACTAGCCAAACATAACTCCTAAACTAATTAGGAAACAAATTGATGCAGGACCCACCTAAAAAGTAGCTAATTGTATTATCCTATATTTTTTTCGAAGATAATTGATAAAATAAACTTTATTACGGAAAAAAGAAAGAGAGGATACAACAGGGTGATAAGAAATCACCTAGCAAAAAGACCGACCCTAACATCCTATATCAATTTGGGAGATTAATGAAGTTCATCAAATTTTAAAAGTTTAGAGAGGAAGGAATTCAAGCAAAGTTCTAATGTTAAATAAAAGGTTATAAATTATAAGCAATCTTACAAAGTAAATGGGGTTGAGAGCATTTTTATTTCAAAAAGGGATGCAGAAGATTCAATTGGTTGTTGCTATGGCATGCCATCCAATTAAAATTTCGAACACCAAGGACTCAATTAGAACAACAAATTTCAATTTTCTACATCCTCATCCTTCTTCTGGCTAGAATTGAAATTTGGGTTTCGCTAGGAATCTCAAAGAGTCAGAAATCCCCTTCGTGTCTAACTTGTTGAGAGTCTTGGAGTCTGTAGTCCTTGTTGATGATGGGAGAGATGCTCAGTGGTAGTCCCTTAACCCTGATGGGAAATTTTCTTGTAAGTCTTGTTTTTTAACTCCCTTATTTCCACTCCCTCTCCCCCACCTTGCCTATAAAAGAAATTTGGTGCTTCCCTAATCCTCCGAAGGTCAGTGCATTTTGCCAGGAAATGTTCCATGGGTGCATTAATACTTGTGTTTTTTTATATTATTAATACTTGTGATTTGCTACAATGGAAAGGACCAAATTGGGCCTTGCCCCCCAATTGGTGCTTCATGTATAAATTGAATGGTGAGACTGCCTTCCACCTCTTAATTCCTGCCTTTTTGTTTGTTGTATTTGGGCCCATTTGGTCACCCCTTGTGGTTGGTTGGAAGAAGTTGAACTTTGATGGTAGTAGTGTGGGTAACTCGAGCTCATCAGGTATTGGAGGGTTATAGGGATGATGGTGCCATTATTTGTGCATTGTTTTTAGGCCCAATTGAGCAAGGTGACTCAGTGAAAGCAGAATTTATGGCAGCAGTTTACAGGGTAGAGAAGGCCAAAGAACTGGGAATTGGTAATTTGATCATTGAAGGTGACTCGAAGATAGTTGTGGGATGGTTGGACAAAAGTGAGAGGGTGACTTAGCAGCTTAGGAATGAGTACAGGTGCTTTAAATGGCTGTCAAAAGACATGAACTTGCAAGCTCGTTTGGTTAGAAGATCTGCCAAGAGTTTGGCAGATAGTTTAGCTAAGCAAGGGGTTCAAAGACATCATATGTCAGGCATGCCAATTGCTCACAACTTCTTGCTGTATTTTAATTCCTTTAATGTGGTTGCTGATCAAAAAAAATTACACTTGAAAAAATTAAAACAACAAATACCAACCAAAGTGTTAGAATTGTTAGAAGTAGTTAACAGGGGCAGTATTGTCTTTTTCATGTTATTCTTTCTCTCTTATATCTGCTGTAACTTTCCTAAGGGTATTGTAGTCATTTCAGCTTTAGTAAAATGCTAATACAACCTGGGTCGACAGTAAGGAGAAGTGAACAGATTTCTCATTTCTAGTATTCCCTCTTTTCTTCTCCTTTTCTTCTCTTTCCTTTCCCTTTCTCTTCCTATCTTCTTCTCTTTCTTTCTTCTATCCTTTTCTTCACCTTTTCTTACTTTAAAGTTGGAACATGGTATCAGAGCCTTGAGGTCGACTGTACTGTTTATGGCACTGTTCACGTCTCAACTTTTTGTGCCCCTAGGAATAGAGAATATTCTCTATTCAGGAGATTCAAGCAGATCTCTAAAGATATGATGATCCAAATAAGATGGATTAGGAGGTCTGCAAACAGTTTGGCTGATGGTCTGGCAAAGCAAGGAACTCAAAGACACTCTATGTTCTGGGCAATTCTGTAAATAGTGAATAGTTTCTGGGTGGGCTTTGTTTTTGTGCCCACAAATCTTTGTTGTACCTCTTTCTTAATCTAATGAATCAATTTTGTGTTGCTGATCAAAAAAAATATTTTCTATTCTTTGTTGGAAAGGAAAAGGACTTAAGAGGACTGATCGCCCACTTGGAAAAGAGGCTTTAATGCCTTAAGTTGCAGTGTTGTGTGAGTTGGTGGTGTTTTTTCTAAAAGCCCTCTATTCGGCAGTTCGAAGAGGGCAGCTTTGTGATGTTTCAAGTTGTGAGGTAGGTGCTCCTCAATGTGTGGTGATTTTGTGTGGTTTGTATTGTGGTGACACCTTGTGGTAAGTGTGCAATCTTTTCCAACTTTTTCTAAAGTAGAGGGCTGATGATTCTTGGTGTTTTTCCTAAAGAAAAAGGTGTGTTACAGTAGTTGCATACCAGCTCTTTGACAGTTTGCCTAAGTGACAAATCAGTGATCTCCTCTCACTCATGGCTTCACCAAATGGTAGCACTAAACCTACAGTAGTTGTGCAATCAGATTTCATAACTTCTCAATTAACTACAGTGAAACTCAATGGTACTAATTATATCCCATGGGCCAAGTCGGTTGAGGCATCTCTCATTGCAAGAGGCAAGTTGAAGTACATCAAGGAAGGTCCATTGAAAAGTCAATCAGAAGGGTACAATAAATGGGTACAAGAGAATGCCCACATTATGACATCACTTTAGAATAGTATGGAGAATCACATTAGTGTAAACCTTATGTTTCTAGACACGGCCAAGGAGATTTGGGACCATGCCAAGCAATTGTTCTCTAGACAAGACAATGTCACAAGAATTTACTAATTGTACCAAGACTATTTTCATTTCAACAAGGGGATAAAATTGTTGAAGAATACTAAGCTTCTCTAAAAAGCTTAAGGAATGAGCTAAATGTTTATCAACCCCTACCACTGGTTTGAAGACTCAATAAGAACAACGAGAACACCTAGATGTAGCAAGAGTTTTATCTAGGTTGAAGTCTGAATTTGAACTAGTGAGGGCCCAAATCTTAGGGAACAGTGATCTTCCATCCTTGTCTGAGGTTTTCTCTCGCATAAGGAGAGCCTCAAATCCACATAGTGATCATCCCCCACCTTCAAAGAGATTAGCCATGGTGGTTCCCAAAGGAGATTTTCCTGGTAGACATGTGTGTGGTAAAGGTGGAGGACATGTGAGGGGTTTTGGTTATGGGCCCAGAGGTGCACGAGGAGGTGGTAGAGAGTTTGGTGGTGCAAGGGGTGGTGGTGGTCATAGTGGTAGTGGCCATGGTTCAGCCCGTGAGTGCTCACATTGTGGACGAGAAGGTCACACAGTCAACTTTTGTTATGATCCTTATGGCCCTCCATCTTCTTGGGCTAACCAAGCAATGGTGGAAGGTGATTTTGGGAGTCTTAGTGTGACTGAAGATGCTCCTACTTCCAATGTTGATAAGGATAAAGACACAATTTCTTTCTCACGTGAGTATGAAAAGCTTCGCCAATCTGCCTCTTCTAGTTCTGCCACAGCTACACTTGTGAAGTCAGGTGCTGCTTGGCTCCTCGATATGTTTGTATCCTTGTCACCACCTTCTACCTCTCACACTGTTACCTTAGCTGATGGTTCTTCTTCTGCTATTACTAGTACCAGTAATGTGTCTCTTGGTTCTGACCTTAGTTTATACTCGGTTTTTTATGTTCCTAAGTTTCCCTTTAGTCTCCTATCTGTAAGTAAGCTTACTCAAACCCATCATTGTTCAGGAACATTTTATCCTTCATACTGTGTCTTTCAGGATCTCAAGACAAAGAAGACAATTGGTGGCAGTCGTGAAGTTGGAGGATTGTACTACTTGGATGTGGCAGTCGTGAAGTTGGAGGATTGTACTACTTGGATGACCATGGTCCTCAGAAGGCTCTTCATTCCTCTCTTACACCACATTAGTGGCACTGTCGTCTTAATCATCCTTCTCTACATGTTTTGAAAAAGCAAGTCTCAACCTTGGAGTCTATAACTCAGCTAGATTGTGAGTCACGTCAATTTAGTAAACATCATAGAGTGTCTTTTGTTCCTAGGGATGATAAGAGAGTCCCGAGTCCTTTTGCTTTAGTCCACTCAAATGTTTAGGGTCCTAGTCGTGTGTCATCTTATAATGGATTCAGATATTTTGTAACATTTATTGATGACTATTCAAGAATGGCATGGATTTACTTAATGAAAGATCGTTCAGAATTGTTCTCTATTTTTCTATCTTTCATGCTAAGATAAAGAATCAATTTGGTGTATGCATTAAAGTGTTTCGTTTAAATAATGCCAAGGAATACTTTCATAATAATTTTCATTCTTATTTTGACTCCCATGGTATTATACATCAGTCCTCATGTTCACATACTCCTCAGAAAAATGGTGTGGCCAAAATAAAAAATCGCTATGTGATTGAAACTGCTCGGGCCTTGTTGATTCAAATGTCAGTTCCTAAAATCTATTGGAGTGATGCAGTTCTCACCTCTTGTTTTCTCATAAACTGTATGCCTTCTTCAGTCCTAGATGGCGAGTCACCTTTCTCTATCTTGTTTCCTTCCACCTCGCCTTTCTCTCTTTCTCCTCGTGTGTTTGGTTGTGTGTGTTTTGTTCACAAATTGGGTCCAAGCCATGATAAACTTGACTCCATAGCTATTAGATATGTTTTTCTTGGTTACTCTCGTACTCAAAAAGGTTACAAATGTTATGATCTTGTGTTATGGAAAGCTTTTGTTGCTCCAGATGTTACCTTCTTTGAGAGTTTACCCTATTTCTCTAGATGTGAACCTCCTCCTTCTATTCTTCTTCCCTCTAAATCTGGTGGTCTTTTTTTTTTTTTTTGATAAATAACAGAAACTTTTATTAATATATATCAAGAGAAAAAGATACAAGAGGGGTAAAAGCTCTTAACCCTCCCAATAAGTACATTTCAGTTTACAATATTGCCCAAAAAAAGTTGACTTTTCCCACCCCTTGTTTGGCCAATGAATCTACCAAGGAATTGGCACTCCTCTTAGTCCATTGAAACTTGACTTCCATGTTTTGAGTGAATTGTCTAACTTTCTTTTTCTCATTCAGAAATTTACACAAACTAACATCGTCCTTCTGCAGCCAATTGATAGCCAGCTTAGAATCACCTTCCACCATCAGTTTTCTGATATTCAACTCTTGGGCCCTTTTTACCCCTTCTAGAACAGCCAATGTTTCAGCTCTAAGAGAATCCCTCTGTTACGGGCCCGCGCATAGGATCTCGTCACAGGTCGGTCCGTGAGGAGAACCTCTTGCTTCCCCTTGCGCCTTCCCTTGCGTGCAAACCCTATTGTGGAAAACCGAATGGGTGATTTGTCCAAGAGACCACCCGAACTCTCCTCACTCTTCTCTTGACTGGAAACTGAATACTTTATCCCAAATCACACCTCCTTAAATAGGAGATTACAAGAGGAGACTCCTTACTCCATTCGACTAAGCTAGGACAATCCAACTTTAAATCAAACTCCTACTTCTAACAGACTTCTAACAGAACTCAGTTCTTATCTCTAATAGATAAGTAAGAATAGAACTAGATAAATAAGAACAGAACTCCTACTTCTAACAGACTTCTAACAGACTTCTAACAGAACTCAGTTCCTATCTCTAATAGATAAGTAAGAACAGAACTAGATAAGTAAGAACAGAACTGGAATAAGTAAACTATTGGCGAGCTGGCAAGAAGAGCTGATGTGGCAAGATAAGCTGCTATGTGGGCCCCCTCACTGTTGCTGCCGGCGGTAGTAATTCTTCCCACGAATGCATCCACAACATTACTCCCCTCTTGGACTACGAGCTTGTCCTCAAGCTCGAATTCAGGATGGGTGTCGGAAAACACCGTCAAAGGAACCCCAGATAGGTGGAATGACTCTGCCCTCCTGAATCGGGTTCCAATGAAGGGGGTTCATCCTCATCTTCCTCTTGTTTCACCAAGAGGCAGAAAAGTCTCTTACACTTGTGCCCTGCTGAGTAGAGTTCATCGCAATTAAAACATTGCCCCCTCGCCCTGCGTTCTGCCATCTCAGCCCTGGACAAGTGCTTAATAGGGGGTGTAACGACGCTGCTCCCCACACTGGATGCTGATCTAGAATTGGTGCTCGTCTGTGGCTTCCGTTCTTGGCTGGCTGCTGGATATGGAGCCATTCTGAGTGGTTCCGGGGATGCCCATGCTGATGGAGGTCGCCCCATACTGAAGGTTCCGTGGCTGAGTTGTAGTTTGCGTTCAGAGACGCGTGCTAGGTTCATGGTTGTGACCAGGTTGGGAGGGTGTTGCATCTCCACGTCCACTCTTAGGGGTTCTGCTAGCCCCGCAGTGAACATATCGACTTGCTGATCTGCGCAAACCGAGGTTGCTCTAGCGAGAAGGGTTTGGAAATGGCGTTGGTATTCTGCCACGGTTCCAATTTTCTTGAGGTTGATTAACTCGCCCAGCGGGTTGCTTGTCAACGGTGGTCCAAACGTGAGGAGACAATATGATTTAAACTGCCCCCAACTGAGCCCTGGTTCTTCTTGCTCCAGTCGGTAGAACCAGAGCCGCGCCTCTTCTGATAGGTGGAAGGCGGCCAGACTGACCTTATCTTTGTCATCAGTGCGCTGATTACGGAAGAACTGTTCGCAGCGATACAGCCATCCTAACGGGTCTTCGGTGCCGTTGTAAGATGGGAATTCCAGCCGGCTATACTTGGGAATAACTGTGGCTGTCGGGGCAGCGATCTGCTATTCGTTGGACGTCTCTGCCCAGTCCGGACGGCGACTGTTTGTGGTGGCGGTTCCCTCAGAACTTCTGTCCTTGTTGGAGAGGAATGCTTCCAGCAGGCATCGCAGCTCCCGGACATCATCCTTGACTTCACGAACCTCCATGTTGGTTTCTGCGAGCCTATGTTTCAGTTCATGGACCCTGGAAGACAACGGCTCATGTTCCCCCATGACGGTAGGCTCTGATACCAGAATGTTATGGGCCCGCGCGTAGAATCTCGTCACGGATCGGTCCACGGGGAGAACCTCTTGCTTCCCCTTGCGCCTTCCCTTGCGTGCAGACCCTATTGTGGAAAACCGAATGGGTGATTTGTCCAAGAGACCACCCAAACTCTCCTCACTCTTCTCTTGACTGGAAACTGAATACTTTATTCCCAAATCACACCTCCTTAAATAGGAGATTACAAGAGGAGACTCCTTACTCCATTCGACTAAGCTAGGACAATCCAACTTTAAATCAAACTCCTACTTCTAACAGACTTCTAACAGAACTCGGTTCTTATCTCTAATAGATAAGTAAGAACAGAACTCGGTTCTTCTCTCTAATAGATAAGTAAGAACAGAACTCCTACTTCTAACAGAACTCAGTTCCTATCTCTAATAGATAAGTAAGAACAGAACTAGATAAGTAAGAAAAGAACTGGAATCAGTAAACTATTTGTGAGATGGCAAGAAGACCTGACGTGGCAAGATAAGTTGTTGTGTGGGCCCCCCTCACTGCTGCTGCCGGCGGCGGTAATTCTTCCCACGAATGCATCCACAACACCCTCCATCCAATAGAAGCAGAATACGTGGCAATAATTCGACCTTCTTCATCCCTGTAAGCTCCCCCTATACCTGATGGGCCTAGATTTCCCTCGATGCTACCATCGAAGTTCAGTTTAGTGAACCCCAAAGCTGGAGGAGACCAAATTGGGTTAAATGAAATCTTTATTGGAGCTGACCAAGCCACTTATTTCCACTTGATGATGTCGCCTTTTGAATAATTTTCGAAGAGCTTCATAGTCTTAGCCCAATGAGCCACCCTTATAGAAATTAGTTCAATGATGGCACCCTTATTTCTTTCTTTCCCATGAAAGGTCCTTTGATTCCTTTCCTCCTAGATTGTCCAACAGATAGCTGCTCTTACACATCTCCATAGAATTTTCCCTCTCTTCTTTACCCCCTAACTGAAGTAGAATGGAACAAGCTTTGTACATTTGAGGGAGGGGTCCACCTGCAACCAAAAAGAGAGAAAAACCAACACCAGATTTCTGAAATAAATGGGCAAGATATCAGTAAGTGATGACAATTCTCACCATTCTCCTTACAAAGGATGCACCAGTGCGGAGATAAACACCAATTAGGCGTTTTTCTTTGAAGTAGGTCACAAGTGTTACACTTTTCTAAGAAGGCTTCCCAGCAAAAAGCACAAATCCTAGGAGGGATTGGTCTACCCCAAACTTCCAAAATTGGGAAGGGGAGTCCAAAAACAGGTGAGGAATGAGTCATCTCTTTGAAAAAGGAAGAGCACGAGAAGACACCCGAAGGAGAAGGGACCCAAATCCTACTATCCCTCCAAGAGGGGTCAATACCCACCTCATCTAGGATTTTGAGCAAGTCAGAAATAAGGTTAAGTTCAGAGTCTCTAAGGGCCCTTCTAAAACCTAAGTTCCAATCAATAGTTGAATTATAAGTGGTCAGAAAAGTGGAGACTAGCTCATTTTTAAATCGTGAAAGGGAATACAAAGAAGGGAAAAGCTCTTTCAACAGTGTGTTTCCCACCCAAACATGATCCCAAATTTTCACAAGGTTACTAGAGCAAAGGTCATACCTGATTAGAGGAAGGAAAGAAGTAAGGCATGAATGGATTTCCAAGGAAAAGCTCTTGTAGCCCTAAATGATACTCCGTATCCCATCCATTCGTCGCTTGCCCATGAATACTTAAAGACAACTTGAGCCCACAATTTATCCCTCTCCAAAGTCAATCTCCAAAGCCATTTCCCCCATAGAGCTTCATTCTTTTTCTGCAAATTACCTAAAGCAAGCCCATCATCACTTTTGGTTTTAGTAACTATACCCCACTTGACTCTATGATCTCTTTTCTCCTCTCCCGGTTCCCATAAGAAATCTCTCATTAACTTTTCCAAGGTTCCACATACTCCCTCAGACATTTTAAACATAGACAGAAAGTAAACAGGCAAGTTAACCAATGTTGACTTGATTAAAGTTATCCTACCTCCCTTGGAAAGGTAATTTTTCTTCCAAGATGGTTACTCTAGACGTGATAGACAACCAGAATTGTCACCAGTAGTTGATCCAGCTCCAACTTCTGGCATGCCACCGAAGTCTTTGTCGTTAACAAATCCACCATCCTCAGATCTTAATCTTCCTATTGCTCTTCATAAAGGTAAGCATACTTGCGCAGATCACCCCTTTCTCGGTATGTCTCCTTTGCTCACTTGTCTCCTTCACATCAACGTCTCCTTTCCCTTCTGTCCTCTGCTTCTCTGCCATGTTCTCTACAGGAAGCCCTCCCATCTCCTAACTGGAAGAAGGCAATGGATGAAGAATTTCATGCTCTTCAGTCCAATAATACTTGGGATCTCACTTCCTTACCACATGGGAAGCAGGTTATTGGTTGTCAATGGGTATATACGGTTAACACTATCAAGATGGCAGTATTGAGCAGTTCAAAGCTCAACTTGTTGCAAAGGGGTATACTCAGGCCTATGGTGTAGACTATTCAGAAACCTTCTCTCCTGTGGCTAAAATAGGTTCGGTACAAGTGCTCATTTCTTTAGTTGCCCACTTTGGTTAGCCCTTATTTCAGCTTGATGTCAAAAATATGTTTCTCCATGGTGATCTTCAAGAGGAGGTATATATGGAGCAACCTCCTGGGTATGTTGCTCAGGGGGGAGTTAGGAAAGGTTGTCGATTGAAGAAGGCTATCTATGGGCTGCAGCAATCAATGCAGGCATGGTTCGATCATTTTAGTAGTGTGGTGCAAGATTTTGGCTTGAAACAATGCAGTGTTGATCACTTTGTGTTTAGTAGAGTCTTGTCATCTAGGAAGATCATTCTCACAGTGTATGTTGATGATATTGTTCTCACTAGCAATGGTACACGTGGAATTGATGAGTTGAAACAATTCTTACAGCAACACTTTCAAACTAAAAATCTAGGAACCTTTAAGTACTTTCTTGGAATTGAGGTAGCTCGATCTGCGTGGGGAATTTCTTTGTCCCAAAGAAAGTATGCTTTAGATATGTTGGATGAAACTAGGTTGTTAGGATCCAAGCCAATTGAAACTCCCATGTGAAGATGACTGATAGTCAAGGGGGGGCATTATAAGATCCTACAAGGTATCGGAGACTAGTAGGCAAGCTGATTTATCTTACCAACACTAGGCCTGACACCTCCTTTAGTGTTGGAGTCCTTAGTCAATTCATGCAAAATCCAACAACTGCTCATTGGGATGCTGTTATGAGGATGTTGAAGTATCTAAAGGGTGCTCCTGGTCGAGGGCTTTTGTATAAGAAAGGGGGAGATATGTCTCCGATAGGGTACTTAGATGTAGATTGGGCAGGGTCTCCAATGGACAGGAAGTCTACTCTAGGTTATTGTACTTTCTTGTGTGGAAATCTCGTTACTTGGAAGAGCAAGAAGCATAACGTAGTTGCTAGGAGTAGTGCTGAAGCTGAATACAGGGCAATGGCTCATGCTACTTGTGAGCTAGTTTGGTTGAAGCATCTTCTTCAGGAGATGAATATCACAATTTGTCAACCCAATAAATTGTTTGGGACAACCAAGCTGCAACACATATTGCCTCTAATCCAGTGTTTCATGAAATGACTAAACACATTGAAGTTGATTGTCATTTCGTGAGAAAGAAAGTGACAAGTGGAGAGGTTGTTACACCCTATGTTAAATCTGAAGACCAAGTAGCTAATATTTTTACTAAAAGTGTGAGTCACTCAAGGATGGACTATATTTGTAACAAGCTAGAACTTTATGATATATACGCTCCAGCTTGAGGGGGAGTGGAGTGTTAGAATTTATAGAAGTAGTTAACAGGGGCAGTATTGTATTTTTCATGTTGTTCTTTCTCTCTTATATCTGCTGTAACTTTCCTAAGGGTATTGTAGTCATTTCAGCTTTAGTAGAATGCTAATACAACCCGGGTCGACAGTAAGGAGAAGTGAACAGATTTCTCCTTTCTAGTCTTCCCTCTTATATCTCCTTTCCCTTCCCTTTCTCTTCCTATCTTCTCTTTCTTTCTTCTATCCTTTTCTTCACCTTTTCTTACTTTATTAAAGTTGGAACACAAAGTAATGAACATAATTCTGAAAATGGGGCACCAATCAGTATAGCCAATAGAATGCAAGTTAGGATCAGAAATAATAAAAAAGCAAAGTCAAAAGAGTCTAGCTTCCAACTCATGGACCCTGAAACATACAAATGGTGGACATTCCAGATGTTCCCAGAATCACAGGTTTGAACAAAGAAAGGATTTTGAGAGCCAATGATCACAAAATTCTGGTTAGCTTTCTTCAATGGCAAAAATTCCTCCCCATGGAGTTGGGAGCTGTATATGAAAACTTGAAGAAGACTCTTGTATGGTTATTGGTTAGATCAGAGGCACCACAAGTGGCACATTGACATTGTGCCCCTTTCATTAGAGAAGTATTACATTCAGTAGGATTATGCACTGGCTAGTTCAGCTGCAGATGATCTTGCTAGAGGAGGTATCTTGGGAGTGAGCCTTACTGACAACCTGCTTGCTTAAGTGATTGTTCTTCATGGGCTGTTTATAGATTTTCTTGTGGGATTTAAAGCCTTCGGATCTTTTCTTTTCTGTTATTTTAATCTATCTTGGATATCCATCAAAAGATGAAGTACCCCAAAAGTATTTATTGAAAAGGTAAGATGATATATCACGAGTTTACTAGAAATTCATGGCATACTTCAGCACAAAATTACAATCACTCAACAAAGTCAGCCTTCTTTCAAAGAAAATTAGTGCCAGTTAGCCCCATCACAAGTTGATAGAAATCAAGCCCTTTTCTGTTAACAGCAGAACATTCATGGGATAAAAAGGTGATTAGGTGAATATTACCAAATGTAAAAACAATGCATAATTCAGAACAAATTTCACCTGAGGTTGCAGAGAACCATCAGCAGTCCTATTACCATTTGCTTTAGGAGTTTCACCAACCCGAAGAGGTGGAACATCCTCCCCCAGGATTTCTCTAACAGGACGCACAATAGGAGGACTGGAGACATCCAGGCCCTTCTGATGGTTGGATGACCTGCCCTCCAGCCTAGCTTCTACATCAGGAAACCTCCGCTCTTCAAACCTCCTATTGCCAAATCTGTCATCTCGGCGCCTATCATCAACCACTTCAAAGCGAACAGGACTTCTCCTGTAATCTCCATACCGCTGACCTTCTTGATCATATCCAGGACTTCTTCGTTCATCATAATTGTATCTGTAGTTTCTCTCATCATTTCTACCAACAGGACTAGGTCTTTCACCATATCGGCATTCATATACATCCTCATAAGGTGGGCTTCTAGAACCACCACGATTTGTATCCACCCTCCTGTTTTCATAGGAATCCTCCCTCTCACCCTGCGTGACATATAGAGTTCACTTAGTAAATTAAGGAAGCTTTTAACAGGAAAAATGTCAACATAGCTTTCAAAACATATACATTGTTGCAACATTGACAACAACCAGACATGCTAAGTTTACAATCTAGAAACTTTATGAAAATTATCACGCACTCCAGTTTACTCATCCAAACGAAAAGTAGGGGAAACTTTACTTACCGACTTAACCCTTCGAGACTTATCGATGCTCGGCTCCCCAGTGTATCTCCGATCCACATAAACATGCTTGATGAAATCCCTGAGTCTATCTACATTACTGGAAACAAGGATTTTAGTCAGAACCATAACCATGGTAAGATTCCTTCAGTAGTATAGTGTAGATCTGTTATGAACCTGCTATCAGGAATAGACTGACGCTGTGGATCCCATTCCTTAAAGTAAATTTCCTTTGCACGCTGTGGAAAGTAGAAAAAGTAATCAAAGGAATGAGAGATAAAGAAAGACAGCAAGAACATTGAGGAAAACAAGGGCCATATCACTGATACCTGATTGCCCCCTGCTTGAAGAGCACTAACTTCTTGTGAAGTAAATTTAGCCATTGATACTGATTTCACACGGTGGGTGAACTCCCGGCTGGAATTGATTTTGATACAAAGTCAGCACAAGCAGTTTCCTGTAAGTTAACATTGAACACTACTTGGCCCTATTTATCAAGATTATATCCAAGAGGAAATAAGAATCTCGTTAAAATTTTAACATATAACATCATTACTTATAAGATGCATCATTATGTGATAGACATCAATCATATACAAACAAGTGCATAAGAAATCTCAAAAAGCTAAAAGCATGACCCCAAGAAGGGCAATGTATTGAGCCAGATAATGTTTATACTTACTGTATCCCACTGCAGGTTGTGCAAACAAATGTCCAAAAACTTGTGCAAACATACTGAGGTCCCTGTTAGACAGTAAAACATTTTTTGCTGTTACAAAGAGCATTAGCAAGAGTATTTTTAAAATAGTCATCAACTCAAATAAGAGTGTTATAGGGAAAAAAAAGCATTATCATAATCAACTCTTTCATATCAACCATAGGTTTACAGAATGCAATAGCAACATGAGAAGAAAATGACAGCAGACATAACAGAAAACCTGTAGAGAATAATCAGCAACTCAATATATTTAGCCCATTCGTATGAAATACTGGAGAAAGGCATCTAGAATACCCATATTTCAGCATATTACACAGAAAATGAAACAAAACCTACTAAACAACTTACAAACTAAGAGAGGGATACATTTCAGACTGCAAAACCACAGATGATTCAAAACCAGTATAATAATCCAAAATCAATATTTTCTTTAATGAAAGTCATTGCTATCAATAAAAAATGCTAACCTCATTTGGGATTACAGGGAAGAGATAAAGAGGTTTAAATGGTTAACTAGTGAGATGACATTGAGAATTCAATGGGAAACAAGGTCAGCTAATGGAACAGCAGATGCATTAGCTAAACAAAGAGTGATTAGCGACCATTTGTATTGGAGTCAATTGTAATTGGGTTTGCTGCCGGTGAGAGGTTGCACCCCACACCTTTCCTTGGGCAATTGTATCTATTGTGGTTTCTCTTCTTAATAAAATTGTTCGTTTTTACTTACTAAAAAAACTTAAAATTGTCAAGAAGTGGGACCAAATAAACTCCAGATCCTTGCACATGTCGCATGCTAATCTGGGATGGTAAGGCCATTTGCCTAACAGATGTAAGTAACACTATACTTTCTGAATTGTAACACCACCCCTACATTCGTCATTTTTCAATTGACTTCTGAATAGATATATAACAGAATATCAATCCGACATAAGACGAAACTGAATTAGAACTTTTAACCACATGTGCAACTAATTCAGATTTAATGAACTTGTAAAAAGAGGCATTATTTACACATTAAACTACAGAAAGAATGAGTACATGTGATTATGTTATATCGATTATTTCACACCTATGTAACTATACTATAGCTCTCATTCCAAGCCTCAAGTCTTTCCATCTGATCATCTTGTATTCTAGCATTCCCTGTTTCTATCAAAGATAAAAGAGTCATAATAAGGGAGCTGAACTGAATGACAAATTGCTTTTATTTTAGTGGCTAAAGTAAAACATTAGAGGGTATAGTAATCAACCCAATTTCAGCTTCAGCCATTAACGACTTCACAAACTCCTTAATAACTGTTAGAATGCTCGAGTCAGGGGTATTTTGGTCATTCTGGTGTATCTTATTGAAAGTGAAATGCCTATTGTATCTGAGTTTAAGTTGTGTCCCATCTTCTATGAGGGACAAAATTGTCTTTCTTGTAACTCAAGTTTTTCATGAATAAAAGTTAAGTGGGTCGGCTAGGAGAGGTACTTTTGTACATCCTCTCTTCTAGTCTGGCCGAACACTCTTCTCCTCTCCTTCTTTCTCTTTTCTTTCTTCTTCTCTACTTTGACCTAGAAACAACTAGGATTTATTCACATGGTATCAGAGCATTAAGGTCTGGTGTTCGTTTTCTTGCTATTGTCTTCTTCCTGGGTTCGCCGCCAGCTTCACAGTAGGTTTCATCATCTTACAACTGATCTGATTGAAGACTCGATAAAGGCTGAAAAGGAGTTGTCGTTTTGAGGGCCTGGAGGTGAGAATGCCTCTGGCCGGTGCTGTGGTGGTCGTTGAAGTGGTATACTAGACCCCCTATTCGGTGTATGAAGAGGGCTGGTCGTATACAGGTATGGACACTGCTGTCATGTGTTCAGAAATGGACTGTGAATGCTGATTTTTTTTGTGTGCTTCGAAAATTAGTTGTTGTGGTGCTAGGTGAAACTGATACACATATCAGTCATGTTTTTTTGTGTGTTTTCTTGCTCACATGTGTGCTGAATGAAGAGTGGTAGACTGCTGATGTCCACGACAGCAGTGGTGTGGTGTTGATTGTGTTGTGGTGGCTGACATATCTATGTTTTTAAATGCTTAAAAGTGAACCCCTAGACCTTGTGTGTAATCAGTTCTGCAGTTTGCAGAACAAGTGTTCGATGAAATGACTGAATAATTTCAGTAGTGGTGTGGTGGTGGTAAATGGTCCTGCAGTGTGCAGTCCAAGTGTTTGATGTGTTGACTGAATGATTTCAGCTTTAGAGTGTAGTGTGTAATGTGCAGTTGAAGAAAGTGGGTTGGTGGTATTGTAAGTGAGATAAGTCTTGTGACAAATGTGAGATTGTGGTGTATATTCAGAGGAGACATAATTGAGATGGCTTCAACTGTAGTTGAGAATGACAACAAAACAGACATCATGCTCTCCTCAGATTATCTAAGTGTTCAAATGACATCCATTAAGTTGAATGGTGAGAACTATGTACCATGGGCAAAATCTGTGGAGGTGTTCTTGAAGGCCAAGAGGAAAGTAAAACACGTGAGGGAGGAGAAACCTTCCTCTGATTCTCCTGGGTTCAGTGATTGAGAACAAGATGATGCACAGATAATGACATGGCTTTGGAACAGCATGGAACCAAAGATTAGTGTTGACTTCATGTTCCTAGATACAGCCAAAGAGATTTGGGATCATGCTAAAAAGTTGTACTCTGGACAAGCCAATACAACTAGGGTATATCAGTTATACCAAGAGTACTTCAATTTGAAGCAAGGAAGTCAAAGCTTAGAAGAGTATTATACAAGTTTGAGAAACATCCGCAATGAGCTAAATGTGTATCACCCTCTCATATCAGATGTTCAGATCCAACAACAACAACGTGAACAGCTTGATGTGACTAGGTTTCTTGTGGGCTTGAAGGCTGAGTATGAGCCTGTCAGAGCACAGATATTGGGGGGATCAGCTCTCCCCTCACTTGAAGAAGTTTTTGCCCGTCTTAAGAGGACATCCATTGAGCCAGTGGAACATTCTTCCTTCTCTGATAGATCTGGTTTGGTAGTGACTAAAGGGAGTGGTCGTGGAAGTAGAAGTGGTGGTAGTAGCAGTGGCCCTCCAAGCAACCGTGGTGGGCACATGTTTAACCGGACCAGTGGCCGGACTGGAGGCCGTGAGTCAGGGGGAGGCCGTGGAAAAGGAAGGGGTAATGCTTAGAGAAAATGTACACATTGTGGCTTAGAGGGGCACACAGTTAATTTCTGCTATGATTTGCGTGGTCCACCCAACACTTAGGCTAACCATATTACATCTAAGAGTAGTAGCACAATTACTGAAAGCCAGCAAACTGCACCAACCCCCTCCACACCCACTTGTGTTTCCGGGCAAGAAATGGTGAATGTACCACGGGCAATATATGAGCAGTTCCTTCAAACAACTCAACAGAACACAGCTACACTTGCCCATTCAGGTATGACTTGTTTAGCTTCCAAAGCTTCACCCTGGATCATTGATTCTAGCGCCTCGGACCATATGTCTGGGACTCCTTGTGTATTTTCTTCCCTTTCTCGCACCTCCACATCTCAGACAGTTACACTTGCTAATGGTTCTACATCTCCTATTTGTGGTGTTGGTGATGTTGATCTCTCCTCATTGTCTTTAGCATCTGTTTTATATGTTCCTAAGTTCCCTTTTAACCTTAAGTCTGTTAGTAGATTAACCAAGTCCCTTAATTGTTCTATAACCTTCTATCCTTCTTCTTGTGTGTTTCAGGATCTCAAGACAGGGACGAAGATTGGTGGAGGGCATGAAGCCGGTGGTTTGTATTACTTCTCTCTAATGGCACTGTAGACTTGGTCATCCCTCTCTCAAGGCTTTGAAGCTGCTAGTTCCTTCCTTGAGTCATCTTTCATCATTAGATTGTGAGTCATGTCAGTTGGGAAAACATCATCGAGTCTCATTTAGTCCAAGAACTGATAGTCGTGTCTCAAGTCCTTTTGTTATAGTTCATTCTGATGTATGGGGTCCAGTTAAAGTGATGCCATACAATGGGTTTAAGTATTTTGTAATTTTTGCTTATGACTTTTCAATAATGACATGGATCTATCTTATGAAAGACCGTAGTGAATTGTTCTCTATTTTTCAGAAATTTCATGCTGAAATACGCACTCAGTTTGGTGTTCATATAAAAATACTTCGCTCCGATAATGCCAAAGAATACATCTCCTCATCATTTCAGCAATACCTAGAACATCATGGAATAATTCATCAAACTTCTTGTGCCTACACCCCACAACAAAACGGTGTAGCTGAACGGAAAAATAGACATCTTCTTGAAACTGCTCGGTCCTTGATGATCAATATGCATGTCCCAAAGCATTTTTGGAGTGATGCTGTTCTTACATCCTGTTTTTTGATAAATTGGATGCCCATGTCAATCCTTGGAAGTCAATCCCCTTTCTCCGTGTTGTTCCCCACTTTGTCTCCCTTTCCTCTCACCCCAAGAGTCTTTGGTTGTGTTTGTTTTGTTCAGCACTTGGGGCCTGGAGTAGACAAGCTAGATGCACGAGCTACAAAGTGTATTTTTCTTGGCTACTCAAGGACTCAGAAAGAGTACAAGTGTTATAACCCTAAGTTTCATAAATCGTTTGTGTGCCCTGATGTCACCTTCTTTGAATCAGTTCCCTTTTTCTCCAATGCCGGGGTCTCTTCTTCTCCCTCTGTGGTTCCTCTTCCTGTTCCAGTTGTGGACCCCCTTCCCGTAGTTCCCACTCCTACTGCAGATGCATATCTTATGCCGGTTACTACAGAGAGGCCGCCAATTACTCAAGTGTATACTCGCAGAAGTGCTTCGGCTCTTCCTCCACTTCAGCACCCGTCGACAGATCCTGCTACTGCCCCTTCTCCCTCAGATCTTCATCTCCCTATTGCTTTGCGGAAAGGTAAATGTACTTGTACTTCTCATCCTATTTCAGACTATGTTTCCACTGCTCACCTTTCTGCTTCCAATTGCAAGTTTATATCATTACTCGCATCGGTTCCCATTCCCAAGACTGTACAGGAAGCCCTTGTCTCTCCAGGGTGACGGCAAGCCATGGAAGAAGAACTCTCTGCTCTACAACATAATCATACGTGGGAACTCACCACCCTTCCTCCTGGTAAGCACACTGTTGGGTGTAAAAGGGTCTATACAGTGAAACATCTTCCTGATGGCAGTGTGGAACGATTGAAGGCACGATTAGTGGCCAATGGCTATTCTCAGTTATATGGTGTGGACTATATGGAGACATTCTCTCCTGTGGCTAAAATTGGTTCAATTCGGGTGTTGATCTCATTGGCTACTATGTATGATTGGCCTCTCCTACAACTTGACATCAAAAATGCCTTCCTACATGGTGATCTTGTTGAGGAGGTGTATATGAAGCAACCACCAGGATTTGTTTCTTAGGGGGAGGTTAGTAAGGTGTGCAGGCTCAAAAAGGCAATCTATGGACTGAAACAATCTCCTCGTGCATGGTTCGGCAGGTTCAGTGAAGTGGTGAAGGCCTTTGGGATGAAACAGTGTCAGGTTGATCATTCCGTGTTTAGTTATAACTCGGAAGATGGAAACATCTTGCTAGTCGTGTATGTGGATGATATTGTCATAACTGGAAGTGACAACAATGGAATTGACAGACTGAAAAAATTCTTACAGGACCACTTCAATACGAAAGATCTGGGGAAGCTAAAGTATTTCTTAGGAATAGAAGTTGCGAGGTCAAAACAGGGGATCAACCTATGTCAGAGGAAATATGTTCTTGATCTACTTGAAGAAACAGGGTTGTTAGGTGCTAAACCAGCAGAGACTCCTATGGAACTCAATGCCAAGTTAAGTGTGGATGCAGGTGAAGAGTTTGATGATCCTGGAAGGTACAGAAGGTTGGTGGGAAAGTTGAACTACCTGACCATTACCCAACCAGATATATCATTTGCTGTGAGTGTGGTGAGTCAGTTAATGCAACATCCCCGGGTTCCTCACTAGGAAGCTGTTCTAAGAATTGTTAGGTACCTAAATGGTGCTCCAGGTCGTGGTTTGTTATACCAAAAAGGAGGACCTCTTGAGATAGTAGGGTACACAGATGCTGATTGGGCTGGCTCTATATCAGGCAGGAGGTCAACCATAGGGTATTGTACCTTCTTGGGTGGCAATCTTGTAACTTGGAAGAGCAAGAAGCAAACAATGGTGGCAAGAAGTAGTGCGGAAGCAGAGTACAGGGCTACGGCCCATACCACATGTGAACTAGTATGGCTGAAGAACCTACTACAGGAGATGGGTTTCTCAATTGACAAATCCATGAAACTATACTATGATAACCAAGCTGTTGTTCACATCTCATCCAATCCTGTCTTCCATGAAAGAACTAAACATATTGAGGTGGATTGTCACTTTGTGAGAGAGAAAGTGATAAGTGGGGTAATAACTACATCTCATGTGAGCTCAGGAAATCAGTGGGCAGATATCTTCACAAAAGGATTGTCTCGGGGAAGAATAGATTACATTTGTAACAAGTTGGGACTATATGATATATACTCTCCAGCTTGAGGGGGAGTGTTAGAATGCTCGAATCAGGGGTATTTTGGTCATTCTGGTGTATCTTATTGAAAGTGAAATGTCTATTGTATCTGAGTTTAAGTTATGTGTCCCATCTTCTATGAGGGACAAAATTGTCTTTCTTGTAACTCAAGTTTTTCATGAATAAAAGTTAAGTGGGTCGGCTAGGAGAGGTACTTTTGTACATCCTCTCTTCTAGCCTGGTCGAACACTCTTCTCCTCTCCTTCTTCTTTCTCTTTTCTTTCTTCTTTTCTTTCTTCTTTCTTCTTCTCTACTTTGACCTAGAAACAACTAGGATTTATTCACAATAACCTAGTCACTAAAAGCCTTGATGCCCAGATACCAGTACAAGGGTGCCATATCGTGTTGGATACTTCAATTTTTAGTGTCAATTTCGTATCCAATAATTTATCCTTGCGATATCTGGGTAGCATAGATTGATAATATATATATATATATATGGGTAGCATAGAGTAAAAGACAAAGTGATGGAGTGAAAGCCGCCAGGCCCCAATAACTTTGATGGGAGCTCTAATAGGAAATCCGGGTATGGCAGGTATTGGTGGTGTGATCAGAGACTCCTCAAACAAAGTGTTGGCTATGTACTCAGGACCTTTAGGGGAAGGTGACTCTTTAAAAGCTGAACTGTTAGCTCTACTTCAAGGGCTAAAGATTGCCAAGCAAGCTGATTTTAAGAACTTGGAGATAGAAGGGGACTCAAAAATAGTGACATCTTGGACCAATTCAAGCAGTAATGCTCCTTGGTACTACAGACATCAGTTAAGGGAGATAGTAACCATAGCAAGGGCACTTAATGCCTCGTTTACATGGGTCAGGAGAGCTGCAAATGGAATGGCTGATTCTCTAGCTAAACAGGGAGTTCAAAGGCAACAGCTTTTTTGGGCTTTATTGTAAAATTTTCTGTTGAAATATCTGTGTTTTATCTGCTGCAACTCTATATTAATTCTCTTAATTGAATGAAATTCTCATTTTTTCTGATCAAAAAAAAATAGAGTAAAAGACAAAGCAATAATTCAATTGGGTTCAGGCTGAAATGAGTATGAATTATCAGTTTCCAAAATCTCTCTTCTTGACCAACTTGCTCCTATCCATCCTTGTTATTCCCCAAGGTTACTAAATCAACCAACAGATAGGAATCTTTAAATTCCCCTAGGATTTGGAGATTCCACTAGGGCAGAGTTGTTAGCTGCAATTCAAGGTGTTTGCTATTCAGCTAGGTGTGGTACAGTTGTTAATTGAAGGAAATTCCAAGGTGGTTGTGGGTTGGCCACAAAGTCCAGAGTCTGCAATATGGTGTTTTAAGAACGAAACCAAGAGGTTCAAGTGGTTAACAATGGTCTGATTGTAAGAGTACAATGGGTTAGGAGATCAGCCAATGCTATGGTTGACTGTCTAACCAAGCAAGGGGTAGCTAGGGATCATTTGTTTTGGGCACAATTGTAGTTTGTTGTTGCTTTGGAGAGTATGCAGCCCGTGCCTCTCCAAGATTACTTGTATCAGTTTCTTGCTTTTTATATTGATATAACGAATTACTTTATTTATCAAAAAAAAAAGGAACAAAAGACTATTTGAAAACATGTTTATTACAGAAGAGAATTTACTGAAAGGATTTTGGGGTAGGTTGTATCCATGGGTAGGAACACAGATTGTTCAGGAATAGGCCTTATAGCCCCTTTTTTTATTCCGGAGCTTTTTTGTATCTATGCACAGAATATACAGATTAAAAGATTACAGATCCGATTGGACACTGCACAGCTCCTTGTGCAGATTTGGATTGTTTTTTTTTTTTCAAGTAATACAATACTTTACCTTTTTCCTCAAGAAAATATATATATATATATTGGGTAATGGCCTTTTACAAAACTGTACATGCAACATAGCTGAATAGGTAATACAGACGCAATGAGGACTCACTATACATTCTATTCCCAATCCACTAGTGGGGAAAACCCCAATTTTACCATGGGATTAGCTATGGAATTGAAATCTCTCGAAATCCACACAAATAACAGTTATAAGAACCTAAAACAACTGTCTATAAAACCTCTCCTGAAGCCTTTCCCGATTTTATCGCATTAGTGGACACTGTCAATCAAAAGCAATAAGGACCTTTGTGAGTTAAACATCTTAACACCAACAATAAAGGATGTAATTGTAACCCATTCCCTCAAATAACGAACAGAATTAGAAAATGGTAGTAATACTAGCTGAAAAAAAAAATAGTAAACACTAAGAATATAAATGAACAGAATAAAAATAATAAACATAACATAATCAAGTGAACACCTACAAAACCCCTCAAGTACGAGAGAGGTCACTTAATATCAGCTCATAGAAGAAACTCAATTCAGGATATGATACTGAACAGTGTTTTACAGTTGACACATGAATGCTATTAATATTATTCACCGAATTTTCTCCATTCTTAGAAGCACCAACGTAGTTTTTATTTTAATTTTCCTATTCTTCTGAATAAATAATTATACTTAAACTAAAAAACAATTGAGAGCAAAAGCTACATTACATTGTTGATACGATTGTTTACAATCATTGATCAATTTCCCTTTTCTGGCGTCACAGTGAAATGCAATTGATAAAAAAGGTGGCGGCCACCCTCCGAATCCGAATTAAGAGAAAGAGAATCAAACGACCACTCAACGAGGACAAAGCTAAATGTACAAACAAAAATGAGCCACCAGAGATGCAAGAGGATACCAGACTGTTACAATTGATACACCTCCGATTTTCAGGAAGTTTCAGGAGACCACGAATGATCCGCTCATTCTTCTCGTCTTCCTTCACCCGATTCGCCATATCTCAGGGGTTTTCCGGCTTCTTCGCGCAATTCCAGTCAGAAACCCAATAAAGAGAAGGAAAATTGGAAAAGAAAGAAAACATTTTAATCAGTATCCTATCTTTAGAAATCAAAACAACCAAAATCATTAATCAAAGGAAGATATTCGATAATGTATTCACTCTAGAAAGCAGAAATTCAACAAAATGGAAGAATATATATCGAATTCGAGTGTTAAAGAATGGACCCAAATATATAATTCGTTGAGCTTAGCTAATACAACTGGAATTGATTGAAGACTGGGGATAGGAGTGGAGAGACAGAGAACTGACCCGACTCCTCTTTGGATGAATGAATTCGACTTCAAAAACCTAGCTAACGCCAACAGAATCCTGCAACAGTGACGATGATAGCAGAGGAAGATCGATTGGGTGCATGAATGTACAGAGATTGTCAGACTTTTTAGGGTTTGGAAACGAAGATCCGTGCAGCAAAACTCTTTTTTTCCTTGGTGTGAGAGACAGAGGGAGCGAGAGAGAAGGGAAGAGTTCTTTTCTTCACCCATGGTCAAACACAGGAAACCTCGCCTGTTTTACCGGTGCGTGACCGGTTTTTCCCGGTCTGAAGATGGCAATTAGGCATTATTCATGACTGAAAATTACAAACATATCCTCTCAGTGTGGAAGCGTGGAAGGCAAAAGGTGGCCCGACCGGCCGACCGGGCCGACCCTACCCTGGCCTCATGGAGGCTGTCGCTTTGCGGTTAGTTAAAATCATTGCCCTCGCTTTTTAACGAATTAACCCAATCCACCATGGAATATTGGCAGCGAATACGTGTCATTTTTCCCTTTTTGTCCTCTCATCTCTATACGTAATAAAGCATGACGCAAAAACCAGTAGCATCATACGCAAAATCAGAGCGTCATCACTATGGGTGCCCACGGTTCACTTAATAACCGATTGATTAGTTTGGTTTGTTAATTTTTTATAATATATATAATAAAAAATATAAATATATAATATTATATTTTAAATAATAAATAATATATCATATATTATAAATATATATTTATATATAATGTATATTTATTAATTTATAATATATATAATATACATAAATATATATAATATATAAAAATATATACATATTGATCGATTCAATTAACTGTCAATTTTATATATTAATTAACTGAAATCAAAACAATACGTTCAATTTTTTTAAAACACCAAACCAATTTTTTTATTCGATTTCGATCAATTTGATTTTTCGGTTTTTCTCATCCTTTTGGTCATCAGCCGTTGACTTATGAGACCAAAATGGCTCTCCATCTTTCACTAAGACCACTCTTTCAGTATATCAATCAATGAATCAATAGCCTTTCTTCTCTTTTTCTGATGTGTTAAATGGAAATTTAAAAGATAAAAATTAAGTGGGGCCCTTACGCGAGAAATGTAATTCATCAGATTGGAATCTTTTAAGTACGTATTTTACTGAATTTGTAAATGGAAATTTAAAAGATAAAAATTAAGTGGGCCCCTACGTGAGGAATGTAATTCATCATATTGGAATCTTTTGAGCACGTATTTTACTGAATTTGTTGCATATCAAAATTGTTTGATTACGTTGAGATACTATTTGGTTGTGGCCCCACACAACAATAATAAACTTGCGAACAACGTAGGTACTCAAAAAATCATAACCGCCCGTAGGTGTCTCTCTACATTGGAATATTAGACGTATTGAGGCCGAATTGCTGATTGATTGCGTAATGATCAAATCTTAGCCATAAAATTCTTGGGCCCACACATGAACGTTTGCCACGTTCCATGTGATTTGTCTTACGTTGGTGCAGTTTAGTCACTTGGATCTCTCTCTGTGTTCTCTTTGTTCGAGAGAAACAATTTCGTAACGTCATTTGCACGGACCAACCTCGTGTCGGCATAGGATCATTGTGGTCATTAAATTCTGAATTTGACCACAGTAAATTATAAAATTAATAAGTTTGGAATCTCCATGTAAAAACACATGTGTGGCTGCGATCTTAAGTGGGTAAATGTGGGTATAGTCGTCGTTGTTAGGAGATCTGGACTCCTTTCAAAGCTACCAGAAATGCCTATGAAATGCTATAATGCCCTTATATGTAGGCTATTAAAGGCACGAGGACATGTGTATTGTTATGATACCAAACATCGGCGAAATCACCAATTTGTTGACCACGACTAAAGACCATACCTATTCAACACCATTGCTCACGTGAGAGATTTTCTACTGCAGGGCACACATCTGTGATCCACGAATACAAATTCTGAATTCCTAACGCCTGGAATCGGGATTTGCTCCTCAGAGAGCGCACCTCACACCGAACCTGGTTAGACCAGCTCGATAAAGTGGATGAGAAATTATCGGGCTGGGCGGGATGGTAGGAATGTAGAATGGCAACCGCACTCTCGACGGTTACTGGCTTTAAAACGAAGTAACCCGACGAGTTCCCCAGTTTGGTAGATCCACTGATGGTCTATCATCCACGTATCGGGTCTACCAGTTGGTCCCCGCCTGGCCAAGCTAGAATTATATGTTCAGAGTCTGGCCCAAAATACCAGAAGTCTTTCCTGCAAAAAAAAAGGTGGCATGCAGGGGGTCCGAACCGTAGGGCTTTTTTTTTAACCAAACCGATATTATCAGGTAATCGAAATTGAACTGAAGCCAATTGATTAACTAGTTGATCGGTTCAGTTAATTATCAGTTCGATTTATTGATTTTTTTTTATTTTTTTATTTTTATAATATATATAAATAAAAAATAAAAAAAATTATAAATATATAAAATATTATATTTTAAATAATAAATAATATATCATATATTATAAATATATATTTATTAATTTATAATATATAAAATATATATAACTATATGTATATTAATCGGTTCTGTTAACCGATTTTTGGTTCAGTTTTGGTCGGTTCATTTTTTTCACCCCTAGTTGTCTGGCCCAGTTACATCACATTGGGTGTATATGACTTATTCTGGTGGGTCGCTTCAGAGGACCGTCTTCTCTGGCCTGCGCCTAGCATCCATCTAAGTCATGAAAAAGTAAGGCTCCAAATGGTATCTGATTTATCCGAATTTCAATTTGAATTTGATTCAATTAAGGGAGATCCGGATTCGATTTGTTTGTAATTAGACCAAATATTGATTTACTCTATCCGATTTGATTAGTTTTAATTTATTTTGTTCATAAAATATAATATTAAAATCATTTTTAATTAATTTTATTAATAAAATATAATAATTTAATAATCTTTAGTCTAATTTATTTATACTATTCAATATTCTATTATAATCCAAATTCAATTCAAACCCATGCATGCATTTTTATTGGAATTTAAATATAAATAAATCAAATTCGGATTTCGTGGATTCGATTTGATCCGTTTGCAGCCCTATCAAAAAGTTTCTCCAGATACCAGATTTGTGCTTTTTGGTACACAGTTCCAGTCATGTTTTGGACAGCTCGAATGCCAGGGACTGACAAAATAAGTACTTACAAGGCTGGCCTAGGCCAGGCCTTTTAGGCCATTACAATGAGTTGTTTGAGAATTCTGAGTTTGGGGCTGAAGGAGCCCAGAAGTGGACCTGTAGTTTTACTGTCAATTTAACCATTTTTTTTTTAAATCCGAAGTTAGCCGAGCTAAAAGAACTTTGGCCCAAAAGCAAGAAAATAAGAGAGAAAGGATAGTTCTCAGTGTGAAACCTTCAGTAGAGGCATCAACTTCCATTCTTCCAATGTTGACAAGTTGCCTAAATTTGGGATTTTTCTTTTTCAGTTGTTTTTGGGTGGGCCCAGGTTGGGCTGCCGTTGTTGCTAGCTTAGGGTGGAGACTAATCTGATTGAAGGCTACATTTGTTCTACCTAAAAAATGAAATCTGGTTCAACAAAGAGCCTATATGGATAGGTTGGGACCAGATACACGTGTGCTACATGCTAACGAAAGACATCTTTATTCGTTACCTTTAAAAAATGTATATGTTAAGATATTATATAAATTAATTCGTTGGCTTTGAACATGACATGGGCCTTCTGAAAAAACATGACATGAGTATAGGGGTATAAAAGGAAGAAGAGTGGGTGTGGAAAGGCATTAGGAGAATTTTGTAACCAAAGGCTCAGTTTTACATTTTACACATTTGTATTTGTACTATTTTCAAGTTGAGCCCAATGAATTGGTAATAGTAGTAAAAAATCACGTAGTTATTTATGGAACTGAATGTGAGCTTGATTAGAGATACGTAGAGGTGGTAATGAATTAAGCTTTCTATGGGTTGTTCGAGTTCAACTTGTAGAAAATATGATTTGGCTCTCTAGATCAAGTTTTGAGTTGATTTTGAGTTTAATATATGGACCTGTTTGTTAATTGAGCCGAGTTCAAGTCCAATTAAATTTGCCTCATGAAGTCTATGAGCATAATCTAGCTTTTACTCTTAAGTCTTAACAACATAAAGAGGACTATTGTGACTTATGATAGTAGGAATGGATGAAGAATGGTAAAGTAATCGAAAAAACAAATACAATATTTTTGGGATAAAATATGAAGGCTAGGGCTTCAAATGGATGACCATGAACCTATTTGCAAGTGGTTAACTAATCTGCATTCCAATGTTTTTAACCTATTGTTGACACTGACGGTCGAATCGTTCTAACCATCACCCAGTTGACTTCCATGTCTAATTCTTATAAAACCCGGTGTTTAGTCACAGGTTGCATACTAATTGTGCATGCAAATTTTGGAAGGCTGACGTGGCATAGTCTGACCAATTCAATTTATATGAATAATTTGTCTGACCAATATAATTGAAACTTCGGGAGGCAAATGCATTCAATATATATGAATAATTTGTCTTCTAGATCTTGATGACCATGGATTAGCAGGGTCATATTTCTACCCTTTTGGTATCCTTTCTCTAGTTAAACGATTAAGATGTTTGATGTGGAAAAAAGCTAAACTGAAAAATAATGGCAAGCCTGGGTTTTTAAAGGGTTAGGCCCAAGCCCAATTTGAAAAAATAAAATAAAATACTAAAAGCCCATTTTTTATTGGCTCAAGCCCAACCTAAGGACCAAACATTTTGGGTAGTGGCAACTCCTAATCCCCTTTCAAATATGATGGGTAGTGACTCCTAATCCCCTAGCCATGAAATGAACCTCATTCCAATGTTCACACCCATTAAAACATTCAAAACCATTAAAAAAAACTACACCAGGTGTGAGCTCTGAAAAGCTCATGGTCAACTCAAAGTAATTAAATCACCACCCTTTTTTTTTAGAAGAAATGGACCATCATTCTTGGATATAAAAAATTGATTCTCACTTTTGATAGTGACTCCATTCTCCATGAGAGTGGCACCAAATCAAGAGATTCTAAATCCATAAGGATTGGGAGAGGGAAGGTGTTAGGCATCCCTCTCTTTAAGTTGTTATAGCAGTCTAATACAGAGTTATTCAAGCTCAATTTCTAACGAAACACCATTGAAAATAGTTGATTGAAACTCCTAAAATCAAATGAAAATGCTTATAACTTTACCCATAATTGATTTGAGGTGTTGCTATTGGGTTTTATGTACTAATTTCCCTAAAACCTTCACCTCTCTTCCTCTTTTATTCTCAGTTTGAATGAAATCGGGAATGCAAGTTTCCCATGGTTTATAGATCTCAAGTAACCTAGAACAAAGCTAAAAACAAATATTTATGAATTCAAACTTACAAAATACAATGGAATGGAAGACTTACTTCTTGTGTACAACATTGACGGAAATTTTTCAATAATGAGAACAAGTTCAAAAAAGTTTGAATGAGATACTGTGGTGGATGGTGCGCTTTTTGGTTTCAAATATCACAGTTGAAAACATAGAGGCAGATTTGAAGTTTGATTTTCAAGGACTTTGGGATTTTAGGTAAAATGAAGACATTACAGAAGTTGGGGAAATGTTACTTCTCTCCTATTCTTCTCTTTTAGATCTCTTTTTTTCTCGTTTTCTCCCCTCTCTAAGAGCCCTCCTTAGGTTTCCTCCTCCTTTCAAAGCCTGCGTTGGATCTATATTTATAGAGGAAGGGATATGAAGAGATCTTAAATTCATCCAATTACAAGCTTTGGGCTTCAAGAAAACTTTTATAAGAAAATGGATAATGATTTTTCAAAGAAAATGATAATTAGTCAACTTTTCCTCTTTGGTGAAAGACTGACTTTGATATGGGGGTGGTTTTTGTGGGTTTTGTTTGTCCAATAGGAGCTTGGGGCTTGACTATCATGGGAATCTCGTATTTGGGATTGTTAGTGGCAAAAAATATAAATTTAATGAAAATTTAAAAGTGATTTTGTCATTTTTTAGTTTTAGGTGGATGTATCTTTGGGGTTTGGGGCTTTTGGGGTTTATTAGGCTCAAATTCATTGGTCAAAGTGTTATAACATGTCAATAATGGGTATGACATTAGCCATAACCCTTTTGATGTTTTAGGTTAGGACAGATGACATGGGAATTCAATTTGGCACGTCAAAATAACATCTTCTTAGTTTAACGATTAAACAGATGAATCATGTTGTGAAATTTGACGTATTGGAATTTTTTTTTATCTCCGAACACAATAGTGAGGTCTAATTGGACAAATAAGGTTTGAATAATGGAGATTTATGACTGACAAGTTCAGGCCAATGAGATTTGCTAAAATAAAATCTTTATTTGATGAAGGGTGAAATTTGATGCGTTGACACTTTTAAAGGTTATGAATCTAGTGGAAGTGATGTGATCTTTGATTAGAGGTGTAGATTGACTAATTTGGTTTGGGTATATGTTTTGGCTAATTGTTTATCAACTAATGAAAATGCTTGATATGAAATTTTACTTTTTTAATAGTTAAATGGATGAGTATAGTCATGAAATTTGACGCGCTATGTTTGTTTTAGGATTTTGAACACATTGGTGAAGTCTAACCGGTCAAATGAAGTTGGGATAATAGGTAGAAATAGGACATAGGCTTGATGGCAAGTCAAACGGGGGAATTTTGTGATGAAATGTGGTGGGTAAACATAGATTAAGGTGAGGAGCCAAGTTGACGGTTTTGATCTAAAAAATAAATGGTTAATTTAAGTTTTCCAAATCTAGTTGTGCAGGGCCGTTAGAATGGAATTTTTGTGTTTTTGAGGTTGATCATTGTAAATTTGCAATAGAATTCTCTAGTTGATTGCATTGTGGTGATATTGAGGTGATGGATGTATTGGATTAGGGCCATTAGAAAAGAAAGGAAGTCGTTGGATGTGTGACTAATTTATAGTTTCCTAAATTTGTAGGCCATATTTGAGTGGATGCCGATGTTGATCTCGCAGTTTTCATTTGTCCTATGGATCGTGTCAAAAGATGAATTTTTGACTTTATAAAGTCTCAATTTGTTATAGTTGTGATTCTTAGTTTTGGGGTCTAAATATGAGGGTACGAAGAAGTAGGGTGAAAGAATCGAACAAAAATTAGATACTAACACTAGTCAATAAGCATCATGTCATCTGATCAAGCAAGTGAAGTAAGCATGTGGAGACATTTGGTTATCATGCTTACCAACAATACCACATTCGCTATCACACTCTAGTTCTACATTTTGAGGTCCCAAAAAGCCTAGAAGAAGGAACACATTGCATTAGGTTGGCAGGCTGCTGAAAATTTTAGCCAAACCCTTCTTTATCAATCCTGGTTCTGTTTTGAACGCATGCTAAGGCTTTTTTTTTTTAGCAAAGGCATTATTACCTTAAGAATTCTTGACCTTGGGCAATGTGAAATTGTAGAATACAATTAGTGCTTCCAACCCAAATAGCTTGGTTAAGGATTTGACAATGATGATGGTCATGATGGCATGCATCACTAACAATGCCCATTGTTATTGACCATGAGAAAATAAGTATACAGAAAACATACTGGTTTATAACAGCCAATAAGTGGGCGTAATATCATCTGAGTGGCATTTAAGGACATAATTGACTAGATCCTGTGGTACCAGGTACTAGATAAGTCTGATTAATGATACATATACATCTCTCTCTCTCTCTAAAGCAACATCAAGAATTTTTTAGCAAAATAAAATGCAATAAACTATCCAAATTAGGGTAGCCAAAAGCTACAAAGTACAACAGCATTTTGTTGATTATAGTACAGCAGAAGCGATAATCACTCAGGAGATCTCAGACAGAAAAAAGGTCTGTCAGCCCTTTTAATTAGTCTTCTAATTAGAATACTAATAGTCTTCTAAAAACAAGTGAAAATCACAGCAGGTTCACAGGGATTTTTCCATGTGAGTGCTCTCATATGCTATTATTTTTCCAAATTCAAACCCTTGAAAGGAACCTAATTTAAAGCTTACGACTACAAGATTCAAATCCGCCTTCCTTTTTCAAAGGCTAACACCATAAGATCAGTTGAGCACTTTAAATGTCAATCCAAAAAGAGCTTGTCCACATTAGCCACACCAATTTTCTTCCACATGGCTGACTCCTCCCTAGAATCTCCATAACCATTTCCTTAGGAGTGCCTTATTCATAATTCCTAATTCTTGAAACATGAACCACCCACTGCATTTGAATGACACAGGTCAAATATCTTTCTGTATCCTCTTCCATCCACAATGGGTGTAGGTGTTTTCCCATACCCTTCAAGTAATCTATGATAATCAAAAACATTGCTATAAAATGATGCATGACATGGCTGATTTTTCTAGGGGGGTTGGCGACCCAAGAAAATAGTTGAATCGAACTAGTTGTTGAATCATGTAACATGGGTAAAGAATTAGCTAGAGATGTCATCCATAAGTCATCACCTCTGACTCTGAGAACAAATATGCCCGTCAAGGCTTTCAAAGCAAATTTAACCTAAAATTCTATGTTGATGGTTCTTTTAACCCAAATCCCAGAGATCCAAAGACAGGTTTTTTCAATGCTTTCTAACCAAGAGGAACTGAATATTGCAATACTAGCAGTTTATTTGGTGAGAAAGATCAACTGATCAAGGAAAAAGATAAGTTTCATGGATAATAAAACAGCCCTGCTGACAGATCACTTGTTTTGCCTATTGGACAATATGGATGGAAATAGTAACAGGAATGAAATGAAGTTGCTTCAATTTGTTCAGCAGCTTTGCTGCATCCTCTACATTTACCTTAGTAAGGATATTCGGTGGAGGTGGTATTCAATAATGCTTGACCAGAAGTTAAGTGTCTTAGTAGGTCTATTGTCATAACTCATGACTTACAAAGTTAATTAGTATTCATCAGTTGAGACATTTGAAACTCTGCTGCATGCAAAATGTGTTGGTCTGGCGAAACATGTTGAAATTAATTAAAAATGAACATGTTCCTGCGCTCCATAGGTGCCAAAGATAGAAAGATGCTTGGCGCAAGATTGATCTAATTTAGAATCCAGTTGCAGCTGGATCCCCCTATCTAGACGTAGCCGGTGATTTAATTCAGAATCCGATACGCTAATTCAAGAGTACTCTGGGCAATTAAGCGTCAGTATGGTGTTTAATTTAACCTAATTGAAATTGAGGAATAAATAAACCTGTGACTAACACATTCTTTCTATTGTTTATCAAACAGACATTGTACGATTATGGAGGAAGGAAGGTAGCAGCGATAGGAATAAATAAACCTGTTAAGACGTTTGTTAGAACAATCAAAATATGTGAAGAAGTAGATCGATCCCAATAGAGTAGGAGCAGATCTGCAAAACATAAAACCATATTTCACTTAGTGGAAAAAAAAAAAAGTAGGAAGGAGGAAGAGGAGGCGAGGAAGCAGAGCATGGAGGTGGATTTTGAAGAAAAAGAAGAGGAGAGGAGAGAGATTCATCCTGGCCGGAGTAATACAGTTCGGATCTTTTGAAGGAGGGAGTGACGAGAGAGAGAGGAGAAAGACATTTGGAAACTTGAATCGGGGGTTTGAGGGGTTTTTCTATCATTTTCCTTTTTATTGATTTAACTGGCTGGAATGAGAATCTGATTCCTAAGGGGTGGGTCGGGAATGGCCATTCCCTAATTCCCTCAAATGGGAATTGCCATTCCACTTAGAAGGGAATCGAATTCCGATTCCGCCCAATCAAACATCTGGAATCAGAATGGGAATCAGAGTTATTCTGATTCCAATTCCGAACTTCTATTCCTGCGAACCAAATAGACCTTTAACTTGTATCAGAAAAGCTTTTGAAGTATTATCTTTTTTTTCTCTATAGATCCTAGGTGAACAGGCCAGATGCCCCTATTTTCACCCTATCTGCTCATACAATCTCAGAGTCCACTGAAGTCAACATTATACTAACCTTCATTCATCATAAACGTTGTAGGATTTGGTTCCAATTCCACCCTAATCCACACACAAGCAAATTAAAAAATGCATTTGCCATGAACTCATGTCCAATCGAATTGAATGACGATCGTCCTAATTATAGGGTTGCAAACTATATCTATTTGTAACTGGATCAAATATGAAAACGGGGTTATTTTATCATATATATATATATATATATATATATATATAAATCATTTTTCAATTCATTTTGTTCATCATGCACAATGTCAAAGTTATTTTTTAGTTCATTTTATTGATGATATACTATATTAATTATCATTTTTAATTTACTTCATCAGTGCAATTCAATATTCAATTGCTTTTTTTTTTTAATAAAGAGGATTTTTTTGGTGATATTACTTAATCAAAAAAAAAAAAAGTATAACAATACATACAATAAATACCATATATATCGGAGTCATGGCTACCCAACTAAAGCAACCACATAGGGTAGCCAAACAAAATTTGATCTGACTCAGCTACCCTTCTTTGTGCTAGAGCATGCGCAGCACTATTCTCAACGCTATTTATGGTAGAAAAATACATGATTAGAGATTTAGCCATATTTACCATGGTTTTCAAAATCGAATCGGATCGGACGGTCGGACCCGAAAAAAATGGGAATTGATCAGGTGATCGGTTTTGTTTTCCCCAAAAACTGGATTTTCCCTCAAAATCGTTGGTTTTGGTCAGTGAACCGCTGAATCGGGCGGTTAACTGTTTGAATGGTTTTGACTTTTTTTTTATTTTTTTATTTTTCTGTCAGAACGGGCCGAGCATTTGATTCGAATGATTGGACCGTTTGACCTGGTAACCGGACCCCTAACCGGTTTGGTCACTGGGTCAATTTTAAAAACCATGATATTTACTAAACACTTTGGAATGAGAAAATTATAAATTTGTACTATATAAATAAATACAAAATACAAGGTTTTGCACCCTACAAAATGCAAAACCTTGTATTTTGTAAGCCAGATTTCCAAAATATATTCAATCACTTTAGAAATGCAAAAAGCTTCAGCCTGCATGGGTGAATTTACATTAATGAGACCAAATTCAGCAGCCAAAACATCTCAATGACTACTTAGAACAACACCAAAGCCAGTTTTACGTGGGGCTTTAAAACTTCCATCATCGTTTAGGCTATGTTTGGTTTGAAGGAAAAAGTAGGGAAACGATGGAAAGGTAGGGAAACAGTTACAAACCCTTATAAACGTTTTCCTACCTTTTCCCTTTAAACCAAATATAACCTTAGTTTAAGCGTATTTAGTGGGGGATCGACCGGATGGCAAAAAACATGGAACCACATTTTCTCATTGTCTTTGAAAGAATTGTTTCATCTCCTGTCAATCACAAATCATTAAACAAAAAAAGAAAAAGGGTTAAGGCATTATTGGCAACAACATACAAGCTGAGCATGGTCACAAAAAAAAAAAAAGAAAAAAAGAAAAAAGGAAAAAAGTAGAGCATGTAAAATTGAATTCACTTTCGTTATAATATATAGAACATAGAGGGGAGGGAACAATCAATGTGCCACACCTGTCCCATCCTTGCATCATTGTAGCCTTATAGGGGATAGTGTGCTTATTTAATGTGCTCACTATTGTGTTTTGGGTTAATCAATATAAATTGGTGAGAAACGTATGTTGGCATGTGTAGTGTGCAAATCGGGTGGGCTAGGCCAGGTTTTAGCTCAACGTCAGGCCCAATCCTAATAGTTGGGCTTAAAGCCTAAGCTCTACTTTAGTTTGAGGTCAAGTCCAAACTATCCAACATAAGCCCAGCCCCTGCATTAAAATTTGATGCACTCAAATTGGTTGATCAGCCCATATAAACATGTGCGCATACAAATATGTGTCTATATGTGTATATATTCATGTATATAATCAGGTCGGGTTTGGGTTGAGATAAGGTCAGAACTGGGTTTAAGCTTTTAAATGCAAGGCCCAAACCCAACATAAAAAATTAAAAAACCCTGAACTTTTGGGCCTAGGCCCAGCCCAGAGACATGATGAATCTAATCCCAGCCCATATAAAATTGTGGGCTAGGTCAATCCATGCTCGAGTTGAGGCTGTTGGGCACACCCAAGTTGCACCCCTACACATAAGAGTCATTTCAACTAGAAAAATGCATGTTTGGAACTGATCACAGGCATTCATGGTTAAAACTCAAATTTAACGTTTGAGGTATAATCGACCATTTATATTGATCAACCCCAAAACGATTATAGGTTTAAAAATCCCCCTCACAATTTGTTCTTCTTCGTGTGGTTGTATACATAAGGGGGTAGTCCATCTCCATGCCCATAACCCTCATCCCCAATGGCAGTTGGATTTGAGAGCAACTCTCTACTTTAAAGAAGTTACCAACCGAGCCACCATCATTTGGTTATCAACACCCCTGCTAAAAAAAAAAAGAAAAAGAAAACAATATCTAGTGCTCGCTATGCCATATGCAACAGGCTATGTGATCAATCATGAGTGAATACACCAATGTTTCATACACATGGATGGAGGCCTATATTGGCGCCTACACTCAATATTCTTGCTCACTTTTGTTTTGCCAGTGCGAGATTCCTCGATCCCTTTCGGTGGCCTATCCAAGTTAATGACATGTAAGTTTGATCCTCCCCTCATGGTGGAGGAAGTATCCTTTTTCTCTCCGTGAAGTAAGTGTTGGGAGAGGAATCGTGGTGGATGAAAGTGGAAGGAAGGAAGGAAAATATCCAATAGGAGGCATTATAGATTGAAGATAAAGTCATAAAGGAAATATGGAATAACTCTTCAGCATGTTTGGGGAACCAACTAGTAAGTCATTCTTGGATTTTATGAATCAAATTCCCTTTATTTTAGTTTAACTCTATCTATTTGTTTGGAAAAATCTTGCTTATGAAATTTAGTAAGTTGTTGTCATCAGGTTACTTTCGGTCTGTTCAAGGTATCCAAGACTTTTGAGGAAGGTAACTTAGAAGTTCATTCATTATTTTATTTATTTTTTATGCCAAAAGTCCATTCATCTCTTAAAATTTCGATCTTACAAATATAAATATATAGAATACAAAATAAGATTTATTTTCGTACTCTTCCCAAATTGAGCTTAAACATATTCCAATAGATCAATTGTAAATTAGTCTATTTATAGCTTTGTTGTGGTTTTTTATTATTTTGTATTTTCTTTTTATAAATGGTCATTATTTTGATAGTGATGTTGTCTTATGTGCCTTTTAAAACTCGTGGAATAAAACAACAAGGGTAATCAACAAGAAAGTTCATTTGCCAATTTTATTAGTTTGTCCGGATTGGGATTTACGCTTGATGCCGGTTATTTATGATTAGATCTAGTATTGATTCATTTTATAGTTTTATTCCTTTTAACCAATAAATGGCATATCTCTTAAAGTACTCCTAAATTTCAAGAAATTGACTTATTAGTTGATATTGTTTAGAAATTGTTTTAACGCACCCAAATTTTTTGACAATTGACTAAATCCCCGATTGTCATTAGAGTCTATAGCCTATTAATAGAAAAATGGAAAAGACTATTGTATTCATCATTCATCTTTAATTTTTCAAAATGTAACTTTGAATAAGCATGCAACATTTGAACAACTCCTTGCTTGTCTTCTCCTCGTGACAAATTTTCTCCATTGGCAAATATTTCCAATGGATAGAGATGTCCAATAAAACTGTTTGCAACCCAAAACTAGAAGGAATCATCTTCCTTTTCTATTGCTACAAGGACCTGAACATGTGAACACGAAGGATTATCTCCCACCCAAAAATTGGATTTTAAAAATGTCATCTTGGATTTATCTAGCTACATGTATATTTGTGTTATTGAACTTCAATCTTGTAAAGGTTTAATTGTGTTTTTATTGACAAGGTGGTTTGAGTTTTATTTTGCACTTTTGAAGAATAATGGAGTAAAATCGACCATAAAAGGGTAATATTACGTTTTTAAAAAGTCTCTATATCATATAGTATCAAATAGATTGTGACTTAGGGGTGAGCAAAACAACCAAAAAATCGAACTGACCAAAACGGAACCGAAAAATCGGTTAACCGAACTGGTCGGTTCGGTGTTTTAAAAAAACCAAAGGTATCGATTCGGTTTCGGTTAACCAATATAGAAAACCGACGGTTAACCGAACCAACCGGTATACATATATTTCTATATATTTTATATATATTTATGCATATTATATATTATATATTTAATATTTTTATATATTATAAATTAATAAATATGCATTATATATAAATATATATTTATAATATATGATATATTATTTAAAATAGAATTTATATATTTATATATATTGTAAAAATAAAAAAAAACCGACGAACTGAACTGCTGGTTAACTGAACCGGTCAACCAATTAATCGATTGGTTTCAGTTAGGTTTTGATTATCAGTTATCTAAAAACTGATAGTACCGATTCGATTAAAAAAAAAAAAAAGCCCCTCAGTTCGATTAGCACCCCTATGTGATTTAATGCTAACAAAGGGGAGCATTTAGTCAATTGTCAAAAAAATTGAACATTTTAAAGACAATATCTAAACTATAGGGTAGAGTGAATCATTTACTTAAAATTTAGAATCCAGAAAAATAATACAAAATCCACGTGAATTTGATACGAGTTCATTGGTTAGCAGTTGGATGATACCGGTTTCAGTTTTAGGGTCGGTGTTCGACATTTCGACTCAAAGTCGAATTGACAACTACTTCGTCGTCTGATGACCAAAGATGATATCTTCCTTTCTTGCCTTGCCATCTCTCTGTGGCTCAAAAGGGCTTTATAGACAGATACCCTAGATCAAAATCGAAAATTAATCGGATTGGTTCCTTCTTCTGGAAAAAAAAGAGGTTTAGGGTTTCGATATATTTGTACGTGAATTAGTTGATGAGGTTGTGAGATTTTGCAGGAAGTTTTGATTTTTTCCCTTGTGTGGAAGGTTTTGTGTTAGGGTTTTGTAAGAATAGATGGCGGTATCAGGAGGAGAAGAAGAAGCTGAGTATGAGAGTGATCCAGAGGAGTCGATGCCTCTAGGTATGCGGAGAAGGGAAGCGAGTGATGATGAGGACGGAGATGGGGAGGACAGAGAAAAGCCGCCGAGGGCTGATCCGAGAACTGTCGTTTGTTCGGATGCTGAATTTGATGGTCAGGGTGGGGCACCGGCGTATGATGAGGAAGAATCGGAGCTAGAGGAAGAGGAGGAAGAGATGGAAGAAGAAGAGGAAGTTGAAGAAATAGAAGAGGAGGAAGAAGAGGAATATGAAGAGAGACGGAGGAAAGGCGGGCATGATGCCGGTGAGGTCGACGCTGCGGCTGCAGTGGCTGACTCTGGTGTGGAGGGGCGAAGATCGGGCACAGAACCTTTGGGCTTTCGGGGTAAGAATCAGCCGGAAGAGGAGAAGAAGGAGAATGAGCCATTTGCTGTTCCTACAGCCGGTGCTTTTTACATGCATGATGACCGGTTTAGAGACAATGGTGGCGGTCGACACAGGTAAGAACTTCATGCTTTGGAACGCAAAAAATAAGGTGACTGACTGGCTGCTTTTCCTGTTCCATGGAGTATATGCCATGCCATAGTTGCAACACAAATAACATGATAGATTAATGGTAGCATATTGACATACATAACCAAGAGGTCATAAGTTCGAATTTATACAAAAAATTGTGCATTATGGATGACAGAATAAGAAAATAAAGGGAACGAGAATGTTGGACTGGGTAAATTTCCATGCTTAGTGTCGTACTGTTCAATAGGATTCTTGAACTTTTATCTGCTGACGTTTTTCCTCCAAAACAAGTGTTTTGAAACTTAAAATTATGGCCTTGGGTGTGATACTACATTCAAGGATATTGAGAGGTTTGTTTGTTATTGAACATACGGAGTTCTCTTCAATTTGAGGTGCAATCTGCAGTCTTTAGTCTACTGGTTGTTGCATATTTGCGACAATTTTGTGTTGTATCCAAAAGAATATAGATTTTTTATTTCAGCCGTTTGTGTAATGGTCTTATGGTCTCATAACTGGCCCTAATGCCCACTTACTTCTAGGTTTGCTGTTGATTGGTGGTTTGTTGGTTAATGTTTGAAATTTTATTTTGGATAGTCAAAATTATCTGCTGCCTTGTTGGACCAATTTGAATATGCTGCCAACTGGAGCCACTTCTTTGGCTCTTTAATTGCCTACAGCCTACTGAATGACATTTTTTTTTGGTAGAGACTAGAGAGGCATTGCTTGTTTTCCTGGACAAATATCAAGGGTTTGACAAAATTTGAGCAAACATTGTATACTACACCTTCTGCTAAAACATGTGAATTGCTTGTTTTCCTGAACTTCAAAAGCTAATGTCATGTCTTTCTCTTTGGATCTTTAACCAAAATGATTTCATTTATTGGTTGAATATTTTATGTGGTCGTGAGACATAGTCAACTGTGTACTAATTAAACCAATGACCATTAGTTGGTAAAGCTTATAAGCACCCTGATTGATCGACCATTGAGCCATAAAATAGATAGACCTCCCTAATACAAAATAATCTTTAGTTTTGGGATCAGTGTTATATAATTTCAAGAAAAGATTCCTGAAAAGGTTGGCATTGCCAAATGTAATAACAATATCTGTGTCTTGCTACCTATGGAAGTTCAGAAAATGGAGGTTTTTTTTGATAATTAGAAGATGAAGGTTGTGTGTTTAAAAGTTTAACAAATATGAAGAAAGGGACACTTCTACAACAAATAGCAGTTGGATGATTCTCATTAAGAGGGAATCAATATTCCAGCCTTTCCTTGGTGGATGAGAGTTTCAGAAAAGGATGTAGAAGGGGTGGAGATGTGGGTGGGTGGGGGGAGGCGCAGGGGATAATGAGAAACATCTGATTGATTTTATGAAGAAAAAAGTTTCTGTTGATGTCAAAAAGGATGGCCCCGTTGGAGTTGCAGTTGGCATGTCTATCTGTGAAGATGAGCTTTCAGCTGACATTCCAGCTTGTTTTGAGGAGGTTGTAGCGGGTAAGCTGGATGTCAATCTGGGTCATAGAAGGAAGAGAGAGGAAAGATGTGAAGTTAATGAGGTTGGATTGGATCCTAAGAAGTCTCGGGCTTCTAGCAAGATGCACATTGTTCATGTAGCTGAAGCTTGGATTAGTTGGAGCTGGTCCCACAAAAAATTTCAAGGTCTACAAGAGAAAGGGTGGGAAGACGAAGGTGTCGGAGTCGGTTGATACTGGTGGGGGAGAACAAATTAGTCTTTCAAATTTGGAACCCCAGCTTGTCAATGCTCGACAGGAAATCAAGAAATTTGGGGAAGGGATAGAAGCTGATTTGAGAACAGCTGGTGTGACTTCTGTAGAAAATTTGGAGAAGGGAGGTGGATTAAACATTGAGAAAATTGCTGAGAAGAATGTTGAAGTTGGAAAAAAACTTGGTCTTTTCTTTTTGGGAGGTGAGGCTTTTGTTAGGAGAGCCTTTGAAGATTTCGAGAGAAGAAGAAGGGAGGAGAGTTTGAAGAAAGTCATCGTGGGGGAAGGATAGACTTGGAATGAAGAGGATGATGGGAGGTCAGATGTGCATGAGGAAGAGGATTAGTGGAGGCTGGAACCTATATTTTCTCCCATTTTTGTTGTTTTGCCTTTATCATGGGGTTAGGGTTGAAGGGGGTGGTGGATGTTTGGTTTTGAGGGAAGTCCTTTTTTTTGTGTTTTTTTTAGGTTGTTCTGTTTTGAGTGTTGTTTAGGGTGGTCACCTAGTGTCTTGTTGCTGAGTGGTGACTGCTTGTCACCTCTCTTATGTATGCTTTTTCCTTTTTAATAAATTTTCTTTTATCATCAATTTTTTTATTGGACAAAATTGCATATTTCTTCCATCATCTACAATCCATAAATCCCTTATAAGTCTGTTTTTGGAATGTGGCAAGTGTGGAAAATGGAGTAAAATCTGTAATTTGGTGGAAAATGGAACAAATAGCCTTCCTTGTTGCTATCATCCCCTCCTTATAAGGGGATGATGATGGAATTTTCAATAGAAAACCGAGGTCACTAAATGATGGAATTTTCAAAATGCTGGCAAGACTTGAACCCCTGACTTTTTATTCTGTGTTTAGGAAATTGGATTGGACCAGCTGGGTCAGACTAGCTGAACTGTGACCTTTTATTATGTACAATATCTTATTACCATTAAGACATTCCTTTATTTGTGCTTCTTTATGCCTCTTTAATGTATATATTGCTTTAGTACTTATATATTTTAAAAGAAAATATGAGTTAAAGAGGCTTGAACCCTGGTCATTTGCTTTAAAAAATAAGGAACTAGCCATCTACCCTCAATATTCAACTATTGAAGTGTGCTATTATTTGTAAACTATATTATATATAGTATTTAACAATCACTTCATCATGGTTTGCCCTCCGATTTGACCATGGTTGAACCTTTGACTCATGAACCTCTCCTTTTCCTGTTCTATGCCGAGTCCGGTTCTCTAAACATCGTGGAATTCCATAAATTTTGCTTTTGGGAGCTGAATGGCAGTGGGTTATGGAATCCTATTTTGTTCTGTCTTTTTGTTTCTGCCTCATTCTAAACATGGCCTTAGAATTTAATGTCCAAACATACTCACTTTTTCTGCAAATTGGACTTGACTAAAAACTTATAGATCTCGTCAAACCAAATCTAATGACAATGTAAGAGAATATTTTCACCAACCAGTTAAAATCAATGAACTTATTTATTTATTTCTTTTCTGATGACTTGTGAAAAGGACCCAATAGGCTAAACTTTCACCAAACTTAAATTTCAATCCTGCAACTCATTGTCATATTTTCACAACTTTCACTGAGCATGTTCAAATGCACAAGTTGGGAAGCTAATCACCTAAGCTTTCTATTGGAGCCAAATCATGTGGTGTTGGATACTTCTGATGTGATAGTGGATTAAGAAGATTTGTGCTGCTGAAAAAACCACAGGCTTAAGATTATTATTAGATTTGTGATTTTATACAACTTTGGTTTAGCAATATATAGTGCTTTGTATTTTCTCCTGTTTACCATCATTGTCCTTTTTGAATTCCACATTTGGATTTCTGTAGTATGAATTATTTTAACAAGATTTTGCTGTGTTCTGTGCAGGCGAACTCCTGGTGGGCGGAAGCTGTGGGAATCAAAGGATGACCAGAAGTGGGGGCATGACAAGTTTGAAGAGATGATTATGCAGGAAGCGCATTATGAAGAGGTAAACATTTTTTCTATTTTTCCTTTTGCTTTTGATGACTCCCCTGCCAACCTCCTTGCGCAAAGCAAAAGGTACAGTTTGTCTTTTGTTGGTGGTGGAGATTGGAGAAAATATCAATTTTGTAAACCACTTTTACCTAAAGTTTCACACTGGAGTCCATTTTGTAAAATTTAAGCTTCTTCGAGCAGTGTTTTAAAAACCAAACTGAGCGTTGACCAGGAAAGCTAGCTGGGTGGTGGGTTTGGTGGTTCGATCAAGTAGTTAGTAGTGTTTAAAAGTGGCAAGTGCAGGGGCATTTCTAGTTTTTGAGGTGTGCAACTGGTGCAACAACCTTTGAAAAAAAGTAAAATAAAAACTTGGCATACAAACAAAAATATGTATATCTGGGTTCTAAATCAACTAACAAGCACATAAAAGCCTTCTTATGTTAATCCATAATCATATTTCATAAATTAATTGATAAACTTGGTCATGGACACGCAGAGCAGTTGCAAGGCAAGGGTGGACAGGGATAACTTGTACTGGGGGTTACAATGTAATTGGATTTTCTTCCCAGCCTGAAAAGGGGCTATTTTGCAACTCTGCTGGCCTAACTAATATGCTCTATGTGTTGTATATATCATTCTTTTATCACATCTAATAGACCTCAAAGTTATCAATAAAAAATAATATTCAATACCTAGAAACTGGGGTTGAAAGCACCGATGGGGATCACTCAACTGTTGAAAGCACTGCTTCAGAGTTTTTTCCCCCTCATTTAGACTGTGGAAGGTGATTTGTTCTATAATATCTATTTGCCAAGGGGTGTTTGTGCATGGTAATCATATCCAGAATGGTGTCCTTATAGCCAATGAGCTTATGATTCAAGAAGAAGAAGTGGCAAGAAGGGCCTTGTGTGCAAGATCAATTTGGAAAAGGCATATGACCATTTTAACTGGGAGTTTTTGGACTATGTACTGGATAGAATGCATTTTGGTCAGAAATGGGGGAACTGATTAAAGTTTGTACTGCTTTCTGAGATTCTCTATTCTCATCAATGGACCTGCAAAAGGAAATTTTAGAAGCTCAAGGGGTCTAAGACAACGTGATCCATCCCTTGTCACCTGACTCACCTCCATTATTCCTTATTGTTATGGAGGGACTTAGCAGAATGACAGCAAGAGCTGCTTAAGGAGACTGCTTAGAAAGGTTTGAAGTGAACAACAATGGGTCCTTTCTTCTCCTACAGTCCACAGATGACACATTGTTCTTTTGTGAGGCCAAGTTGGAACAACTTATCCATCTAAGATATATCTATTCTAGTTCGAGGTTGTGTGGTTTGAAGGTCAACTTGGCAAAGAGTGAGATGATGGCAGCGGGTGAGATCGGAAATTTGCAGGAGCTGGCTGTGGTTCTTGGTTGCAAAACTGGACATATTCCTTCCAAATATTTTGACCTACCTCTAGGAGCTAAATGCACTTTCCTATTTTGGAGAGGTTACATAGGAATTTAGCCCTGCAGAAGGCCTGCAATTTCTCTAAAGGAGGCAAATTGATACTTACCAGAAGTGTTCTTGCCTGTCTTTCATTATACTATGTCTCTCTTCCCAATTCCTATGGAGGTGGCAGAGAAAATTGTGAAATCCATGCATGATTTCTTTTGGACTGGATGGAAGGACTTGGAAGAAATTTCACCTTGCAAGCTGGAACAGATCTGCAAACCTATCTCTTGTGGTGGACTGCGAATTAGAAGTTTTAATTATAGCACCCCTGGGAGGTGGCTATGGCGTTCTGTTGCAGAATCATATGACTTGTGGAGTAGGGCTCACTGAAAAGTATTGAGTTTGCTAATGGATGGGGTCCAGAAGGTTCTTGGTTACCTTATGGATTGTGGTGCAGTGTTTTAAGAGGTGTGGGAGGTGCACACCTGGAGGCATGCCTCCAAGAGAGGCGCTCCTAAAACGCCTTGAGGTGTATGCCAGAGGCGTTGACACCTCTGAGGCGTACGCCTCCTTGTGTTCGGGAGCTTACGTCTCTTATGTTCTGAACTACACCTCATGCCTTTAGGTAGTGGAACGCCTCGTGTCATGCCTCTGTGTTTTAAAACATTGTTGTGGTGTTGGGGGGACAATTCACAAAGCTTTCCCTCATTTCATTAAAATTCAAAGGTATAAAATACCAAATGGGGAATGACAGCAGAATAGAGTTCGGGAAGGCCCTTGTTGTGATGAGAGGGTATAAGAGGACTTGTTTCTGGATCTGTTTAGTGTGGTAAGTAATCAAGAAAATTCAGTGGCAAATTCTTATCAGGTATTGGGGGGGGGGTATTTCTCTTATCTGGGCTCCCTCACTTAGAAGAAACTTAAATGATTGGGAGATGCAGCAAGTGACAGAGCTTCTATCCTTGATCCAAAGTGCAAGCCCAAGACTCTAGAAGATGGATTTGGACTAAGTCTGGTCTCCTTACAGTTAGATCTTTCTATCAGGGACTGTTAGGAGAAAGGACTGCTCTCCTTCCTTCATAAGGCCATTTGGAGTACAGTAGCACCTTCAAAGTTTTTTGCTTGGTTGGTTGTGTGGGAGTAGGGGTGGCAAATGGGTGGGTTGGGTTGGGTGAGGGTTGAGTACCAACACACCCATGTTGATCCACTAACCCATTTGCCACCCATGTTAGTGGGTCATAGTCCACTTTGACCCTGACCCACCCTAACCCCACCCATTTGACCCTTTGATTCAAAGTAGACCTTTTTTTTTATTTTTTATTCTAATTGCATAAAAACAGACCCATATATTTCAACTCAAAAACAAAAAAAAAATCAAAATTTTCAAATAAAAAATTAAAACCATTAAAACACAAAAATGGTAAAAAAATACATTTTGTGTAAAACATCATAAATTGCAAAAAAAAAAAAAAGAAACAATAAAAATTTTAAATAAAAGCATAAAATCGAAATTGTAAAAAACATAGCAAATTATACAAAAATATAAAAAAATTACAAGAAATTGCAGGAAAATTCAGAATGAAAAAATGAAAAGAATACAAAAATTAAAGAAAATGGAAATTGCGTAAAAAACAAGAAAATATATAGAAATAGTAGAAAATACAATAAATGATTAAAATTGCAAAAACACATAAATTATAAAAAAAATTAAGACATATATTTCAGCCGAAAGTAAAAATTGCATAAAATACATAAAAAATGAGAAATTCAAAAAGTATATATTTTGGCTAATGCCAAGAAATACAGAAAATGGTAAATTATATATATGTATGTGTGTGTGTGTATAACAAAAAAAAAAATAGTATAAATACATTAAATGATAAAAATGCATAAAACACATAAAATGATAAAAAATTCAAAAAATATATTTCAAACAAAAGTAAGGAAATGGAAAATTTTGGGAAAAATGTTCAAATACATAAATTAACAGAATGTTGTAGAAAATTATAGAAAATGCAAAAAAATACAAAAAGAAAATAAGATACAGAATTTTTTGCACAAAAGATTATAGGAAAATGTAGATAATCCAAAATTTGGAGGAGGACATTCTTCGATTGTGTAAGTAAAAAGCCACTGTCTTAAGCCCTCGATTTACAAAGAATGTGAAAAAATTTGGAGCTTGAAGATGATGACGTTTCAGTTCTTGCTCCACCTCTTCTCCGATGTAAAGAATCATGCGTCTAAGGACAATGACGACAATGGCATAGTAGTTGTAGATCGGGAAATTTGGAGCTTCAATCCATTCTCAAAAGTCAAACCATCAACATTTTTCAAAAGTGGCGGAGGAAGTGATGCTGTGGTTCTCGTTAGATCCAAGAGCAATAGTTGGATATCTGTAGCTTGATTAGCTACCCAATGGGGCTTCTCCAGTGGTGATGGCTGTGAACTTGATTTTCAACTTGGAAATCTGCCACTTGTTAGCGGAAGTAGACAGTGGCAGCTGCTGTGATGAAGAAATGGAGGTAGAGAGGTGGAGAGAGAGAGGGTGAAGTTGGTGGGGAGATGAAGAAATAGAGGTAGAGAGGTGGAGACGGAGAGGGTTGAGGTGGAGAGGTTGAGGTAAAGGGTTACTCGATTCTCTCATTTTCAAACCCTAACCCAACCCTTGGGTACCCATGAGGCCATGGCCCACCCTGACCCAATCCTTTTTACTTGACCCAATGGGTGACTTGACCCATGTTGATCCACTACTCAAATGGGTGGATTTTAAGGGGGGTGGGTTGGGTGGGTCAAATAGGTTGCGGTCAAAATTGCCAGCCCTATGTGGGAGAGATGTCCAAGGATATGTTAGCCAGGAAGGGTGTGAACCTGCCTGACCTCCTCCTTTCTATGTGCAACAAAGAGACTAAAGAAGCATCTCATATTTTCCTCGTTTTTCACTTTCTCATCCAGAATCTGGTGTCATTTTTGCAAGGTTGTTCGTTCTCCTTTACTGGTGCTGTCCTGTTTTGTTAGGGCACTAATAGCTGGATGACAAGTGCCGGGAATGACCAAAAGAGGAAAGTGTTGCTGGCAGCTGTTTCCATAGCAGTTCTTTGGGTCATTTGGTTAGAAAGAAATTCTAGAGTTTCTGAACAGAAATTGAATCTGGAGGAGGCTGTCATATACTCTGCTGTAGAAATGATAAGAAGTTGGGTTTCCACTCTTAGTTGTTTTAAAGGGGAAGTTATCTCATCCTCTTCTTGGAAGTGTTTTTTTTTTTTTTTTTTTTGTGGGTTCTTAAGGATTATCTATATGAATAGCTGATAAAAAAAGGATTGTCTATATGAATAGAAATTCTTTGCACAAAAAGATCATGCATACGCTTTGATACTTTATACAAATAAACCTTAACTTTTCAGAAAAAGTTATCGATATTTCAGCTCAAATAATTTACACAAATTTCACTTCAAAGGTTCATAGAACCACAAGCCATCATTATGAATCTCATCTCAGTAATGCATGTTGAAATAAACTCCTAATGCTTTTTTTTTGTTCATTCTTAGGAAAGGACATTGAAAGGCCGTAATCGAGGTCGTGGTAGGAACAGGGCTATGGACCGTGGGTACACGAGAAGGAACAGATCCAGAGCCTATGAAAATGATAACAATCACAACCATACTGCAAGGAGTGTGAGAGGTAGAGGGCCTAGAAGGTATGAGCCTCCTCCAAAGAACAGCAGTGAGGTCCTGCCAATACAAAATAAACAGTGAGTAAATTTTGAGTCTGCTATTAGTTCTCTCTCTCTCTCTCTCTTCTTCTTCTTCTTCTTCTTCTTCTTTTGTCATTTGCATTTCATTATTTAAATGGCATTTTGTATATGTTTTCAGATCCAGAAAATCCACTGAAACTGCCTCAAATACTAGTCCAGGAGGGAGTCCATTTACACAGGCACCAAATGTACCATTCACACAGGCACCAAATGCACAACCTGATTCAGCTCCTCCAAGGAAGAATGTTTTTGCATCAAACTTGAATTCTGCTTCACCTCCATTTTATCCTTCTAGCTCTTCCAATCAAGACATCTCTGTTACACAGAAAAGGGATGTGCAATCTGGAAATACCAACAGGAGCCCTACATCTTCTGTACTGATGGATGAAAAATTTTCAGCACCACACTCCAGTGCATTGCTTTGTGGGAAGACAGTTTCTGATCCCATTGGTCAGGACCATCTTTACATCGATGAGTCCGCTCGGTCAGTTTCTGGGAAATTGGCTAATCTGCAATTACATTCTTCTGGATCTTCAACAATTAATTCAACACAACAACTGCCTCAGTCCAGAGCTCAGGGAAGAGGTATTTCTATCTCTGGACAGCTTAATTATCAGCCTACCCCATCTTTTAACCAAGTCAACAGAGTTCCTGCACAGCCACAAATCTCTTCCTTTCAGCCAAGGCCTATTCAAATCCCAGTTCAACCTTCTTTAAGATCTACTCAACAGCTTGGTCAGCGTCCAGGCAGCGGATCTCAAGCTGCTTCTCCACCTAAGGCTCCATCAGGGGACTCACCAGAACCTGGAGAAACAGAATCGTCACCAGAATCAAGTAAATTGAAGACTGCCTTGGTTGGAAAAGGGAAAAGCAGTGGTCAAGGAAGTGGAAGGGGCTCTTTTCTGTATGGTGGAGCCCAGGTTATTGGGGCTCATGGTGATCAAAGCTTTCCTGCTACCCCAGCACTTCTGCCAGGTAAAATTTCACATTATTCTGTATACCCAACACCTGTCAGTATTTATTTATTTTTTGATGGGAAACAGTAACTTTCAGTAGCTTAAAAAACAGAAATATAAACTGTCACCTACAGAGACATAAGGTGACCCTCATCATAAAATAAAATTAAAAAACAGCCCAAAACAAAGACTCCTAATTTACTCTTTGCTTTGCTAGATTGTCAGATAAAGCAATTGCTGACCTCCTAGTCCATTTAACATGTGCACCCTTCTCCCTCGAGTGGCTTAATAATTCCCTTACAGGTTGTCTAACCTGTCAGATTTAACTCATACTGTTAGGCTTCGTTGTCCAGCACCCCTTCTTCATGGATCAAAACAAGTAAAAGTTAATAGGCAATGCATTTATCAGAGAAAATGCAATGACTATACTTCCTATATTGTTTTGTATTCAAGATTGGCGATTTTGCATTCATAAGGTGGTCAACTTTGGAATTTTCTACTTCCAAAATAAGTTAATAACAGGCTACTGGTGTTATTGAAATGCCTAGTTGAGACCCTGTGCTGGCTTCTGCCAAAATGTGTACACATTTGTTCAAGCACCTAGCAACCAACTCTGTGACATGAGCACTTCCAAAGTTGGGGAAAGCTATGGAAAAGCTCTGCAATATTCCTGGTTTCTTTTGATAGATGTTGATTATTCATGAATGGTTAATTCTTTTTTCCTTATTTTTCTCGGGAGGGGGGCACTAACATTAAGGCTTGTAAAGCTGAAAATAATATTAACGTGAAGATAGACTAACTAAATAAATTTTTTATATAGAACAATTCACAGAATGACAAGAAACATTTTCTTTTGATAAATCAACGAAGGTTGGGAGGCAAGAAGAGTGGGGTGATAACGGAGAAAAGCTTGAAACGCGGTGGGCTGGGATAGAAGAATAAATCTTGTTTGTAAAAGGAGAGTTGGTTTTTCCTTTTAAAAAGAAGGCAATGGTAAAAAAAACTCTTTTGTGATGAAAAGAACTTTAGAAGGTGAAGAAAGGAGAAAAGAAAAAGAATTACAATGACATGTACAGCTGGTTGGCAAGTTGTGATGGCTTCATGACAGTTAGATCTCTAAAATTGCCATTGTTGATGTTCAAATTAATTGATGGATTCGATTCCTCAAGTTAGTTCAGTAGGTTTGTCAACCCTCAATCAAATGCTTAGCTAAGAAAGCGGAAATCATAAATCCCTAATTGATTCTTACACTAACAATAAAGGAATGCTTTAGTGTACTAAACACACTTTGCTGCCTGGTGGAAAATCACCACTAGGCCAATGGTTGATGAGCCTTCTGTCAATTCTTTCATTTCATTATTGGTTCCATGACGTAGTTTTGAGTAAGTCTGGTCATGAAAATCTAGACTGCCTTTCAATATTTTATCTGATTATCATTATAATCTTCATCTTTGTAATCACCTTGTAATATTAGCTTTCTCAGAATTAATATTCATCGCATAAATGCAGTTATGCAATTTGGGGGTCAGCATCCTGGTGGTCTTGGAGTTCCTGCAGTTGGTATGGCGCTTCCTGGATATGTTTCACAACCACAGCTTGGTTTTGGAAATTCAGAGATGGCATGGTATATTTACTTGTTTTTTTTTTCTCATTTACATTTTGAGATAAGTTTGTGCTCTAGGGTAACGATCTGCTGTTCTTTTAATGTGATGATCTTGCTCTGTTCAAAGACAAATCATATATTTTCTATTTCTGTATAGTGGGAAAGCTAACTTCTCATAATATAAGTGGCCATATGACTTAGCTGTTGATGTTCACCTCTTTAGTTTTAGCACTCCCTACCAATTAAGCTGCTTGAACTGGTGATGGAATCTGTTTGCATTATCTCTAGCTGAATCCCTTAAGTAGTATTTTAGGGTTTTGGTATGCATGTTACTTCTCTTAATTTTTGTATGACATTTATTTTTAATTTATCTTTATTAAAGTTGCGGTTTTAGCTTTTATTTTGTTGCTGGGGTGGCCTGGAGGAGTCTATGTTCTGTATTTGTGTACTACAACCTGTTGTGATGCCATTTTGTTGGTTGAGGGATCTAGTTTTTGTTGGCTGGTGTCCTGGTTTGTTCTTATCTTTTTCTCCACAACTTTTTTGTTTCCTTTGTTGGATTTTGTTTTAATTTAGCTTGGCCTCTGTTTCTTGTTCTTATTTTTTATTTCTACATTCATTTCTCAGTTAAATGGTCAAATTAATAGGCTGGTGTCTCTGTGACTACTGAAAGATTTCTAGGAAGAATTTTCAGCTCATTATTATTATTAGTTGTTTGAAGAAACAGAGTATTTCACACCTGTGTCTAATTTTCTGTCAGCTGACTAATTATCACACCTAAGTTCTTTCTTCTGATATACTTTTCATTTTATGCAAAAGCGGTATTTTATTTTAGCTTCTCCTGATCTCCAGGGTGCCAGTTTTGGCGGGTGCTGCAGGAGCTCTAGGGGCTACATATTGCTCGCCCTACATTGCTGTTGATGGTGGTTATTATGCTCGTCCGTCGGGGCAAACATCTTCCATGAGTGGGTCAGGGTTAGTATCGTGCTGACATTACTTCTCTTTCTTTTTTTTCCTTGCTTCACCTCATTATTCTTGGGAACATTGGTTTGTGCTATAGACTCAGCATATTATGAGCCTCTTTGTTAAAGAATGAAAATTAAAAAATAGAGAAATTTAGGAAAGTAATAAAGTGGTGTTTTGTTTAGTTAGCAAAGGAAATGTAACAAAGTGGTACGTCTATTGATAAAATGATAAAAAAGCAATAGTAAATCATATTCAAATTATTCAATGATTTTATGCAGAAGATGTCCCTCAGAGTTGATATTTATCCCTTTTGCCTATTGACTTGTTTAAAAACTGTTTTTAGCCAGAAAATCCATGTATAAAGATGATGGAAATTGTGAATTATGCTTCCAATAATTAGTTGAAAAAGAATTATAAAATCATATTTCACATTCCCTGAAACCCCATAAAACCCATAGACTCTATTTGTTTACAGTGTAATTTCATTTGTACTAGTACAAATGTATGGGAGTGCAAATGAGAAGAATGTAAATTCTGGTTCAATTTTGCTCTGGCTTTTACTTTGATTCAGGCTTTATTTTACTTCATCTGCACAACGAACAAACAAAATGAGGTGAAAGCTAAAACAAAAGTAAACTGGGATTTTGCACTCGTGCAAATGAATTTGTATTGCAAACAAGCCAGACCATCAATATACAAGCTTGAAAACTTTTAAAATGAAATGTGAGATAGAACTAAAAAAGAGAAAAAATAATGCTTTTCTGTTATTTGTTTTTTTAGTGTAAGTTACTTGTTGAGCTCTCTAGTTTTTGGAGAGCCCCATTAATTAGGTTTCAAGATGTTTATGGTTATCACCTGAGGTAGGCATAAAAGCATAGAAAGAAAAACAATTGAAGAAATGAATCAATGTTCACCTGTTTCTTTAAGAAATCACAAATTTGTAATATTTTGGTGTTTCAATTTGAGCTTATTTTTGAAGCTTTTTTTTTGTGAGAGAACATTGAAGATGCAAACTATTTTGTTCCTTCCTTTCTCTTCTTTTTTTGAAGGAACTCATTGGCATTTTCTGTGCAGCAAAGAAACTAGTACAAGCAAAACTAACAATGTTTGGAAGCCTTCACAGAAACCTGGTAAGATGTTTGACCTTGCATTTCCTAATATGAATCATGAAAAGTTGAAACTAAACTTTAGATTGGTGCCAGTTTGTTTTATTTTTTGATGAATAATAGTAAGTTTATTGATTCGGAAGCAAATTGGAGTGAGTTCATACATCATCCCAGTGAGAGGCGCGAGCTGCAGCCCCTCCTTGAAACTTACAAGTAAACTAGGAAAGAAAAACAAGAATCACAACTGAGCCCAAAATAATTCTTCCCTATTTACCCCTTGCTTAGCTAACACATCTGACAAGGTATTTGTTGATCTCCCCACCCACTGTACAATGACCAACATATTCCTTGTCAACCAATTAAATTTCTTCATTTCATTCTTGTATTGCCACATAGCCTCTTTAGAATTTTTCAACCAACCCACCACCACTTTGGAATCCCCCTCGATTATTAGTTGTTGTACCCCCAACTGGTTTGCAAATTGGACCCCTTGTACAACAGCTAAAAGTTCTGCCATGATGGTATTCCCTATTCCCAAAGGACCTGAGTAGAGCAACAAAATCTCTCTCTTCTCATTTCTCAAAGCACCCCCCATTCCGGATAATCCTGGATTACCCATGCTGCTTCCATCAAAGTTCAACTTAATTGAGCCTTCGGGTGGAGGAGACCAGCTTGTAATTGATTTGGCATTTAAAGATGAGCACCTTGCTACTACTAACCAATTTCTCCAAATGTCATTAAAGGAGAATTGACGAAAGATTTCCAAGGTCTTCAGCCAATGTATTGCCCTGTTTAACACACAGTCTTTCAAATCTTGGCTGTTCCTTTTCTTATCTTGAAAAATTTTGAGATTCCTTTCTTCCCAAAGAGTCCAAGTCAAGGCAGCACGAGCACATCTCCACATATTTCTCCCTATTTTTGTAGGTCAATAAAAGGTAGAATGGTTGAAGAGCATGTGAACTTCTGCTGGTAGACTCCAACTACCCCCCAAACAATGAAAGTAGCCAAGCCCAAAGGTCTGTAGAAAAGGGACAAGATACTAATAGATGGTAACAATCCTCACCGTGAGCTCTACAGAGGATACACCAATTAGGAGAAATACAGAGAAAATGTCTTATTTTTTGTAGGTTGTCTAAAGTGTTTACTTTCCCATGGAAAACTTTCCAACAAAAAGCCATAATTTTTGTAGGGACTGGCCTACACCAAATTTCTTTTGATGGAAAATGTTGGTGAGTAGAAAGTTGAGAGATGGACTTGAAAAAAGAAGCACAAGTGAAGGTTCTATTGGGTCTAGGAGTCCAAACCCTCTTATCTGGCTTGGAGGGATCCAAACAACTGGTTCCATTGGTGCCAGTTTGTTACATGCAGTTTTTCTTTCTTTCTTTCTTTTTTTTGAACTCTGGTCATTTTGTTGTATTATGAAGCCAGCCGTCTTTGAACAATTTTGTTATTTGTAGCATAGTACTTTGGACTTGATATTAAAGTATAATGGCTTTTTAATTCTTTGTAGACCTTGTAAACGATGAGTTCGGGCAACGGCAAAATAAGCCTCGCAGGCAAGTTAAATGTTTTATCTTCTACAAGTACAGAAATCCTGAATGTCTATAATGATCTGTTAATGTTCCTTTTATTGTTATTGTTGCTTTATTGTTAATGTTGTTATTATAGTCATTATTGTTATTAACTTGCTAGTACTAATTTAGTATAGTGTACATTTTTCAGATACTCAGAGATGAACTTTGGCCAGTGAAAGTATATAGAAAAGATTGAGAGTATTTCAATAAGCTTCTAAAGGTGAGTGATCCTGTTTGCACTTAGTATGATTAGCTTAGTGGCATATTTTGGCTGTTGTAATATTCTTTATATAAAATGAATTTTTGATGCTGCAGGTCTTCTTCTCGGCCCTTTGTGATCTCCAGCTTTTGTTCTGGAACACTTTGGGGAGCAATCTGTCCCAAGATATGCTAGGTAAGTTATTTCTTTTTTCAACATTTTGTATAAATATTTGTTGAAACTTGACATTTTCATTTAAACTGGTTTGCATGGCATGTTATAATCTATGCTATATTAGGTCAAAAACTAATGGGGTGAATGGTTTATTAGAGAACTATCACAGCCTTTTCTAGTTTGATAATCTCTTTATCTTAGTCAGACGTGACTCATTTATATTGGTGGGGTCTTGGCTTTATGGTGCTCTAATTTGTTATAAAAATTTTGATAAGATGTGACTCCTCCAGTTTACAATTTTAGGCTGCTCAATTCTTAGAAATGTTGGCTTGGTCAAAATAACCTCAAATACATCTGGAACTATTTGATTTTCTTTTAATTTTCTTTTTATTGTTGATCTTTTTTTTTTGAAGTAGTCAGTGGTCAAACCATATAGACCATTCAATCCATGGCCCCGTGAACAAAATGGTTTGGTCCAAATGTAACAACATTTGTGTGGTAGTGGATCTGTTTTAGGAAAGACACAAATTACATAAAGAATGATGGGTGAAAGATCATAGAGTTGTGGAGTACTTCCTGTGCTCTTTCTCTCTCTCTCTCTCTCTCTCTCTCTCTCTCTCTCTCTCTCTCACACACACACACACACACACACACATTCATTCGTGTGAAAAACACCCATCCCCACACAACGGGGGGAAGGGGACACAGCACCATCCTGACATGACAACCTCGTGCCTAAGTCAAATAGTATATTCTGCATTGCCGCATATCATATGGGTAAATAGGGTGGGTTTCCTGTCCTTCTATATTATTTTGATTCTGATGTGCTATTTTGTTATATAAATTAATATGTCCATGGTGGTTGTAACAGTGCATGCTCTTTTCTTACTGTTTCAGTTTATTAACGAACACCTGCCCAGGCTGTGGTTGATTTGCAAGGAGCATTGCAGCTTGACGGGTGGAATTTCTTTCTTCAACTTTGTGGTAGGATATATGAATGTATGACAGTTTTCACTTTCCTTTTCTGAAAGCTTATTATTGTGATTAAGAGTTGAACCAGAATTCTGATTGCTTCACTTAAACGGGTTTTTCCAGGTTTTTCTTTGGCTTATTACTTTCTTGCGAAGCTTGTAAGAAACGGGGCCGAGCTTCAAGAATTATATAGTACAGAAAGAATGGGGTGAAAATTCATGAGTGAATTATGCTGCTTAATGAAGTTTGATGGCTTTTGTTCCTGCCTTCGTCTATGGTGGCTCCGTTCCCTTCTGTGATCGATCGTTTGATGGTTTTTCTTCTCCTTTCTAGTTGCTGATTGGAGATGATATTTTCCTCCTGCGGGAACTTTTATATAAGCTAGTGTAGTTGTGTAGGTTTCTATTTTGGTGGAAGACATCTGTAACTGACTGAATTCCCGAACTCATGTTTGATTTAGTATTGAAAAATAGTGTTGCTTTTAATCAATAGAATGTTATATGCTTTATCGTGTATCTGCTCGTCCAGTACTTAAAATTGGCTTGATTCAGTAATCAGTATCCATCTTTATTTCCGGATTTTACCAAATGTTTGCTTTCTATGCTTTATGGTTTGGGCTTCACATTGAGGTCATGTTTGTTTATAATTCTGCTACACAATCACTATTGGATTAGCGCCAAATTATCAGTTCTTAGAATGAGAAATCTCAGTAAAATAAGAGTTCACATCTCCGCCCCACAACGCTCCACAGCACATCCCTGCCATGTATTGAGAATATCTCCCGATGATAGTACCAGTCCCGATGATAGATGTTCCCAATACATGGTGGGGATGTGCTGTGGGGCGGAGATGTGATCTCGTAAAAATAACTAGTTAGTAGTTGCATAAAAAAATATTTTTTTAATATCCTAACTGAATAAGTGATTATGATCACAAAATTCATCACAACTATCTGAAAGCATTTCAAACGCAGCCTGAGAGCCTTGACCTTGTGAGATTTCCAATCTCGAAAGTTGATTAGAGGTCCATTATCTGCGTGCGTCCTCTTCCATGTGCTTGCCTGCTTGGGAGTTTGGTTTGTTCGAGCTTCCTTTGTTGCTGGTAGAAGTTTCTATATAATCTGGATTTGAAACAATTCATTGCAGAATAAGAGGAAATGGTGCACCTCTTAGGCAGCCCAGGGTTTTATATTGGAAATAGGATGGACTCCTCCCTCCCCACGGAACCATTCATAGGTGCTGGAAGAGAAGAAATTTCAGTCTATTGACATGTCCCATCACCCATGGTCTTAGTTATTCTCTGAATCGTTCATTGTGACCAATGACCAATAACTCATCCGTATGATACCGAAACATTATAAAATAGCTCGTAAGGTTGTGGAAAGTATAGATACTTGCAGTTAAGGCTGTATTTGGTTGCAGTGCATTTTTATTTGTACTAGTATAAATCAAGGTTCAAAGTATCAACATGTATCAGTCCGTATTGGTCGATATGTATCGTTTCGGGACCCCTCCGATATGCTGCTATAGCGAGTGTATCGGGGGTCTGACCGGTTCAGGGGGTGGAGACCTAAACCACCCCCCTGAACCGGTTTCGAAAAAATAAAAAAAAAATAAAAAAAGGGTATCAGTTCGTCCAATACGCTCTTGCTGACATATCGGGCGTAGCGATATTTTGAACATTGATACAAATGCATGAGTGTAAATGAAAAAAGTACAAATTCTCATTTAATTTTGTTTTGGATTTTACTTTGTCATGATTCATGTCTTAATTTATTTCATTTGTACTGCAATCGAACAAAATAAACTAAAATTTGAAACAAAAATAGGTCAGAATTTACACTCAAATCATTTGCACTGCCACAGTTTTGCATCAGTGCAAATTTATATGCATTACAACCAAACATAGACTAAAGTACAAATTTGCAGGAAAATGGCATTCCTTCAGAACCGAGGACAGTCCTCTTTATGTCTTGATTCATATCTTACAAACGTCTGTACAAGTAAAATACCGTTTAAACTAAGAATTTGATTTGGTTTACCATTGAGAAGAAAATCAATCATTCTTCTTCTTACTTTGAGCAATCTTATTCACAGTTAGTCGAAACTGGAAAGTTTTATCAGATTCAACCTAACCGGTTGGGGTTATGTAGAGTGTCGACCCAGGCCCAAACGACAAATCCTAAAGCATTGAATCTGGGTCTTCTTAGGAAACCCCCTCAAGCAAATTATCTATTTTTTTTTTGGCATATATAAAGGAAAATAGATGGAACCGTATATGGGTACTGGCACTAACATTTAGGGCCCAAGCCCATCCATGATAAACTTGAGGTATAGAACATCTATTTTCCTGCTGCCACCCGAGCAACGGAGCCGAAGAGCGTTTGTGTTTATCCATACTTGTATTCATTGTTTTCAAAATCGGATGGTCAGACCGGAAAGGTCAGTGAACCACTGACTCAGGCGGTCGAATAGTTTGACTTGGAAACGGTTTTTGGCCGTTTTTTGAGTTTTATAAATTTTTTATTTTTTCTCAGAGTGGGCTGTTTGTTTGAACCAGATGGTTGGACTGTTTGACCCAGGAATCAGACCCAGAACGGTTTCCTGTCCGGTCTGATTTTAAAAACCTTGCTTATATTAAAACTATAATAAAGAAAATTAGGAGAAAAAAATTACTTTTATCTTCTTTTTGCGTTACAGATTGGTTTAATCTGTTCTTAAAAGGAAAAAAGATTAAAAAAAAAAGAGAGAGACTGGTATTAACTTTGTTCATTGCCAAGGGTTTTAGTGTAATATTGATCAACAGCACCAGAAAAGGCATGCCTTCAATTACAATGCACTCACTAATACTAACTGCATATTAAATCCAGATCTTAATCAATTATGTTAAAGCTTAATTATTTTTTAGGGATTTTTAGACTGCACTCCACCTTAGAATTCAGATTTTTTATTGGTTCATGTCTCTTAAAATATATTTTTTATTTAATAAAGTGTATTTACCATTATTCTCAATCGATCATTTCTTTTGACACGGGGTGCAGCATATGTATTGTGGATTTTGCAAAGAAAAAAAAGTACTTTGTACTTTTAAAATGTCTTAGTTTAGTCTAAAATTGTCAACCGCCGTTAACCCTTCGAGTGTCATCTAATTTTCTTTATCAAACATCTAAATGCCTAAATCCAAATGTCCTCTTGATTGTTCATCATTGCTTTGATTCAATCTTAATTTATATGAACAAAGATTATGAATAGTCATATTTTAAAGGATAATTATGGCATTTTCAAAAGTTTTAAATGACATATGTCATCTCATAATACAATAGCTGACAGACTATTAACGGCAGGGCTAAATTGGAACATTTTTTTGAAAATTTAGATAGATTGGCACATTTTAAAATTCATGTATCAAAGTGAGATTAAAGAAATAATAATGAATTCAACATCATGCATCATGTCGTGTTTCATTTGCAACGTTAACACATGAAACGGGTCGGACTTAGAGCAGACCCATCCAAATCCAAACGGATTCAAATAAAGAAACTGAATGGAATCTGAGTTCACATCCGTACCACAGAACAACTCTACACATTTGGGTTGGTTTTTTATTTTTTGGTTTTCAATTTTTAGGTTGGATATAATCAGAGGCGGGCCGAGTAGGGGTGGATTTGAGCCGACTGCGCTGAATACTTGGTTGTTCAAGCTCAGCTTATTTAAATTGTGTTAGGCTTGAGTTTGAGCTCAGTTCGGCTCAAAGCTTGCAAGTTTAAACTCTGTTCGGCTTGAGTTTGGCTGTAAGCCAAGTTCTTTCTAAAAAATATAAATTATATATATATATATATTTATTTATTTATTTATTTTATATAAAAAAGTAAGAATTGTAAAAATTATTTATTATTATACATATAAAAAATAAAAATTATACATACAAAAACGTTTTATTTTACATACAAAAGAATTAGAATTATAAAAATTATTTACTATTATACATAAAAAATAAAAATATTATATATGTATGTATGTATGTATGTATGTATGTAATAAAAAAATATTTATTTATTATACTAGTCTCGATTAGGCTCGCTCGCGAGCCTCACGAGCCTCACGAGCCAAGATCAAGTCAAGCCAAACTCAAATAACTCGTGAGAAGTTCGGCTCATGGCCACCTCTATGGGTCGAGTAATTTTTGAATACAGATATTTAAAACCTAAACCCTTTCAAGAGAACCTAGTTTGGATCACCTGCCAACATAATATGTTCCAGCCCTCTGCTAACATGATCATACACCGCAGATCTTATACATGGAAGCCCCACTTTTTTGATGGGTATCAGTCTCATGGTGAGACATGTGATGTTAGATGATGCTGGTAGAGGGTTGAAACGTGTTCTGTTGGCAGAAGTTCTCAACTCCCTTAGGTCTGGTTCTTCTCTAAATATGACACCAATTCTATCAAATCGGGGTCAAATAAGGAGAAAGAAGATCATCAACTGGTCACAGTCTCTGAAATGGGTTGATCTTCAGGCCGACAAGATTGAGTCTATGCTGAATCTGGTCAGGTTGTCCCGACACTCAGTCTAAAGCCTATAGATGCATCACATTTTTTATTTTTAATTTCTAAATTATACACTACTAAAAATATAAAAAATAAAATAAATAAAAATGAAAATATAAACTTATCACGTGATAGCCATACTAAGAGCCATCACTTTTATCCTTGCGGAAATAAAGATGGTCGACTTTTTGGGAGAAATAAGGGGAAAAGAAGCTTGTGGTACCTCGAAATTTCTTTTTTAAGTACAACTCTTTGGATAGTTTATTCAATATTTAGTACAGAAAATTCAATAAAAAAATAGTGATATTCAAATAACTTTCTTGGATACACTTGTTTTAAATTTGATTTTGAATAAATATGTAGTCCTTTGACAAATATTAGTTTTCTATATATTTATAATATAAACTAATTATATGAAAATGGAGGGTGCAAGCTAGAATACAATTATAGAGCTCAAAGTGTAAGAAAATAATTTTTATTTTCAGGTCATACATGGGAATTCAGAAATATGGATTATAAAATGAAAAAGTTTTGGGGTTAAGGTTGCATTTGGCATTCCCTTTTTTAAGGAATTATCTCTTTTTTTACTGTTAAAATACCCTTATAAACATTGAATTTTTAATTACAAAAGGAATATAAGTCCTTACTGCCAAATGCAGCCTAAAGTTCTTTTCAGGAAACTTATGGTTTTTGTGTCTTGGGAATAGAAACCAAGGTAGAAAAGTTAAAAGGTTTGCCCATCCATTCCTAGCTGAATTGGTTTTAGGGCATCTTTGTGAAGATTAGATCTGCTACCCACAAGACGCTATAACTGTACATCAGGCACAAGTATAGGGAGATATTCCTGACGTGTGTGTAACGTCTTATGGGTAGGGTGTGTGGAGCAAATCTGGATTCTTCAAACCTATGGTTGGATAAATTCTTTCATTTTATATTAGTGGATACTGTGTAGACTTGTTCATTGGCCAGATAACTTAATAGGTTGGCTCAGTCCGACCAATTATTAATTGGGTTTGGATAAAGTTTTAGGCCCATTGGCTTTCTCAAATAAATCTGACCCGAGTCGAGAACACTATATAATTAAAAAATATAATTTATATAATATAGTACTAACATATTATAATATATCTATTCAGATCAGGCTCGGGCTCAGGGCTGAGAACAGCCCGATCTAGCCTGTGAACAGGTCTATCTGAACCCATTGACTAGGTGTCTGTTTGGCATCAATGTCATTGATCCAGAAAATGGTGACACATCAGTATCATGTCAGAAAAAAACGGTGCTCTAGGAAACACCTGTTTGTTTGAAACCGTTTTTCCATAAAAAATGGTGCTTCAAGTCACGCCTTAGAAATTGGGAAGGTATGACTTGGAGCAACGCCGAATTTGACGTTTCCTAGAGCTGCAGCTCATTACTGCCAACAGGGATATGAGGTGGCACTGGATAATAGGTATTAATGTTGAAAACATTTCCTAGAGCATTGGTACTAAACAAAAAATATTGTTGCTCCAAGAAATGTTCTACTTGGCAGCAACATTTCCAACCAAAAATAAAAAAAACGAAAAAGACAGCAGCACTATTTTCTGAAAAAACGGTGCTATATCTGCAACATCGATGCCAAAGCTATACTAGCTCTAGCATAACACTTCACCTCTTGTGAGGAATAAAGCTGCATTAGAATACCAAAAAAAAAAAATGTTAAGGAATTTAAATATGATTCATTTAAGTGAAGAAAAAGAAACACATTAATAGATTAATATTGATTAATGACCTAAAGCAGAACATTAAGATTTTATATTGATTTATGACCACACACTACTTGAAAGGGCTAATATCCAAGCTCCAGTGTTTATAATGAAATTTGAATGTATGAATGTTTTTTCATTTGTTTTTTGACATTGTCACGTCAGCAAATGGACCTACAAAACCATATTCTTTAATTTTGTTTTTCTTTTTAAAAGCAAAAACAAGTTGGTTGTGTTAAAAAAAACAAATATTATTTTTAAAACCACAAAGATAGCTTTTGAAACAAAAACAAAGTTTGCATATCCTATGATTCATAGAACATTGTATGGAATAATCAGTTCAAAACATTGTGTGAAGGCCAAGGCCCAAGGGTCTCTCATCACAGATCGCACACTCTGTCTCCCCTTCTCTCTTATTTTGTTTTTTAATATATAAATGACACCCGGATCAGATCGGATGAGTTGAAAAACTAAACCATACAAACCAAACCAGTTATGGCAAAAAGGCGTTTTGTCCTTAATGTGTCCAATCTATATGTGATAGAAAGAGGAGTATGTGGAGGCAAGGGTCTCTCAAAAAACGTCTATGCTTCCAAGACCTGTTTTTACAAAAAAAATGATTCTGCCATGTAGGCATTGAGAAACGCTATACTGTTTGGTAAGGTGATTTTCATCACCGTTTTTCATGTATGTGCTGACAGGTAAGTACCACATAGGATACATATCAGTCAACCGTTGGGAAAACAGTTCACTAATGTATGCATTGGTGAGGCCCCGATTTTTTAGGCATGCCCGATTATTTAATAATCGGCTGAACCAAACAATGAGATACATGGGCGTTTGTTGAATCGCCTATGTGGATCCGACGTGACACCGTTTTTTTGAAAAACGGCCACGGTTCCAAACATCCCCTAAGTCTCATGTTATCTCCTACACACATGTGAAATATTAAGAATTAAGAATTTCCCAAAATAAAAATAAAGCTTCTAACTTTTAAGTTAACTATTTTAATCTCCCATCATAAAGTCTCATAAATGTCAATGTACAAACATGTCTCATCATAAAAATCCTCTTATTTCTTAATTTTCTCTATTATAACTCTATAATTATTCTTCTCCAATAAAACCATTCTTATTTCTCTATCTTCCCTTCTATCCAATGATCAATGTTTGTAACATCTCGCCTCTCCCCATTAAATATATATTTTTTATTATTAAATAGCTTTGAAAATATTTTGACCCTCTATAATAAAATGCGGGTATAAATTGGATCAATTTGAATCTCCTACCCAAACACCACTATAACCATACATTCGAAACATTTTCCGTATTTAGATGTTACCATTTATGGGGAGATGTTCTCGATATACAATTGTAGTGTCCCGTAGGTAGAAGATCCACATTGAAATTAAATGAATTGAGCGTAGTTAATATAGAAGGAGGTCTTTAACAACATGATTGATTTTATTATTGAAAACAAAAACAACTACCACATCAACAAAGACAGCCCCAAAACCCTAGATTTATCAACACAAACTTAACCAAATTTCTATTAAGATGGACTTACATGATAATTCAACTAAATCTACTGTGAGTGTGAGACACCAACTTATGGTATGCCATCACCTTTTCCCCATTATGAGGGCCAGAGGAATATATTACTTCTGCCTTGTTTCCCGTTGGCCCAACCATATAGAAAACTAATTAATGTCATGTTACGGTTGTGTTGGCCTCACAAAACCTGTTTATTAAATTGTTTTAGTTACAATAATTTATAACTAACTTTGCTTAGAATATGGAATTAGCAACCTATCTCTCTCTCTTATACACGCAAATACCAGCAGAGTTCTTAGATTTGGACCCGATGTAAAACCAGAAAGCTCTAGGGTTACGGTTTAATCAGGTTAACCGAGAAATCTCACTGTTGGGTCACTGTTTCATCTGTTGAACCATCTGGTTTGACTTTGGTCCAACAGCACTGAACACAAGCAATGGGTTCTGCTGCCAGCAAAAAAGTGTGCTAACACGTTGACAGCTCGGCATCCAGCCGCATATCTAGAATTACAAACGGGATTTCCTATTCAATTTTCCTACTCACTCTCTACTTGCGGTGAATTGCAGCCATACATCTCTAAAAGTCAATAAAAAAATTCATATTTAACACCTTTTTACTTACAGCAGTAGGTTAGATTGAATTGATATCGAGGTGTATCCAAATTCAATTTGATAGAAAATTCATATATTTGAATTTAAATCTATTTTGTCAGATTTTATAATCCTTGACTTAAATTCAATTCAAATTATTTTATCGGGTACCCAACAAGGATCTGATCCGATTTCAAAATAGATCATTTTTTGTGATCCAATTCGATTCGAAAATTTGATAGGGAAATCCATATCCAATAAAATCTAGTTGGATTTAAATTTGGATTGGATCATATACTGGTCTGTTTGCACCCTTACACAAGCCCTTCCCCACCCCCAAATAGGGGGTGCAAATTGGATGGACTCGGTTTAGGCTTTTGTTAAAATTTAAATGGACCCGAAATAGTGTAAAATGCTAACCCGAGTTACCCCTACCCAAAATGGACCATTCTTGTATTTTGGGTTGAATAGTTGATTAACTCATTGTTTTGCACGTTAGTGAAAATTTACGAAATTCATCCTAAATACGAAAATTTCAAAACGAAAGAAAAAATTACCGAGAGCCAAAAGCACACACACAAACAGTTGACATTTCTGTAATTTCAACCCTTGGTTCAAGTCTATTCTTTCGAGCCAAGTTTACATGGAGATAGAAAGGGATAAACCCCCCAAAAAAAAGATCTTTGTCGACTATTGACCCGGCCGGTTGGAAAGACACAACCAGAACCCAAACCGAATGAATCTGCCGGGTCATTTTACCCTTGAATTAAACAAAAAAAAAAGATTAGAGGGAGGAAATAGAAAAAGAAAGCCACCGCCCATTAAGCAATTGCCACCCGGCCCAGGGCCCACCCCAACCAATGGTTGTTCTTAACAATAGTCACGTGATCCACACGTGCGTAACATAATTCGACTCTTTTTTTTTTTTCCCAGCGTAGACTCTGTCTGTCCTCTTCTTCCCACTTATCACATGGACCAAGCTGTAGGAGATGGACAATCCAACTAAAATCTAAAAATATTTCAATCCCTCCATCATTCCAACTCTCTATTACTATCTAACCTCACACACTCAATAATTCCGGACCCATCCCTCAATTATTCCAACCATGAATGATCTCTATAATTTGACTATTCTGCCCCAAATCTGATCACAAACCAAAATCCCATCCGGTTGAACCATGCTCCACTGAAACTGGACCGAACCGGTTGGGGTAAGAAGCTTTATTCATTTATCATTTATGATGTCAACAGGCAAAATTGATTATTGATTGACAATGGTCAAATCAGTCAAACCCTGAGCTGGGGCTCTTTATGATTCAACGTCCGGTCAGGTTCTCAAGAAATTGATGAAGGCCATAGGGGTGAGGTGAGGTGAAGCCCAACCCAATTGGTTTGACCCATAAGCCTAACCCTACTCTGACTCGCTATGATGTACTACTCAACCTAACCAGTTCCAATTAAGAAATCAGATTCAGCTCTGAGACTGTGAGACACACAAACTCTCGTCAACGTCGCATCACATTAACTCATTCTCATGAAGACCATGTTGTGTATGCACATACATGTACATACATTCATACCCACATGCATACGTACAAAACCAGGCCACAATCTAAGTCCGTAGTTTTGTAACCCAAATTTTAGGTCCATTAGGGTTGATTTTGGGTTGGCCGACCCAATGTGATGAACCACTTAAAGTGGGTAGTTTTGTAATTTTGGAATTTATAGACAGATATATTTCCATAAATGCCCCTGATGGCAGAGTATGGCACATAAGAACAAATCTAAGTGCTACATTTTGTTGTTTCTCAGTCTCACATCCATGATCATCAAAAGATACTAAATTGATTTATACATATTCCATTCCATCCATGACCATGAATACCATCTTTTTAAAGCTTTAGTCATCACATGTCACAGAGCTGGAGTTACCCCCTGGCCCCCTCTAGTAATTGTACTTCTTTTTTTTTCTTTCTTTTTCAATCACTGCTTGGAAGTAATGAACAGACTGCTTCATCGAATTGTGATATTCGTTAGGTTTACTTCGTTGGGAATTGGTCACATGGAAGAGATGTCCACTTGTAGTTGTAGCAGATCAGAGTTTCAGATTGCTAATTCCTCATGAAGTTCGTTTCTCTCTGTTTTTTTTTTTTTTTATTATTATTCTTATTTTAAGCCTTTTTGGGTTTACTTTCTTCAGTTGGTCACAGGAGAAAATCCACTTCGACCGATCACAGTTAAGAATGCCTTTATGGGTAATTGGGTCTCTCTTTTTAGTTCCATCTCCACCAGTTGATCTGGAAAAACGGGTCTTTGGCTTCTTTTCTTCTTCGTGAAACTTGCTACTGTTCTTCATGCCTTTCAATTGATTTTCATACTTCTGCTCAGCTTTTGAACTCTCTCTCTCTCTCTCTCTCTCGCTCTCATTCACTGCCGGCGGTGTGTGGCTGTGGGTGTTGTCTTTGTTTTCTCTGGGTCTGTAAGCAGTTGCTCAGATGGGGAAACTGAGATTTGGCAGGGTGTTGGACTGTCTTTGTCTTTCCCCTGCCTCAAACACATCTTGCTTCTGCATGAACTTCTTGGATACCCAAGATGATATGGAGTTCGATAGGAAGCCGCTTATTGGAGGAGGCAATGGAGGCAAGTTGATGAAATTAAAGGATATCTTTGAAGAGAAGCAAACCTTGGCCTTTCAGCTGAAGCCCAAGGTAAGGAGATTAATTTCTGCATCTCTCTCACTCTCTCTGTGAGAAAAAAACATAGTTTCTGAACAAAATTTCTTTTGGTGAATTGAATGTGGTGGGGTTTAGATTTTTGAAAACTTTGTGTTGATGGGTTATGCAGATGGTTGTATTAAGGGTGTCCATGCATTGCAATGGCTGTGCAAGAAAAGTTGAGAAGCACATCTCCAAGATGGAAGGTATGTGACTGGTCTACCTCACTCTGAACGATTTCTCAGATGTTTCCTTGATTCATCACATCACTGCTCTGTAGGTGTAACCTCGTATCAAGTGGACTTGGAAAGCAAGAAGGTGGTTGTAATAGGGGATGTTCTTCCCTTTGAGGTGTTAGAGAGTGTGTCAAAGGTCAAGAATGCAGAGCTGTGGGAGTTCTCCTGATTGAAAGATCATACCAAAAAGAGATTCTATACTCAGTTACTATTGAGTTGGAAATAAATTTGGCGGGTTCTTATTCATTAGGCTTTAGATGGGCAAAGTATAGATAGAAAGGTAAACATGGCTGCTGAGGATTAATCAAAATCAGCAGTTTGAAAACACAGTATATCTCTCCTTCATGTAAGCTTTGCACTGATTTCTGTGCTTCCTTTATGTGTTGTACCATCTACTAACCAATCTAGTTATTTGACTAATGCCCAATTCTGATGTATGGCATTTTCACCATTTGGCAATGAAAACAGTGAAGCTGGAATTCTAGCAATTTTCCAAACCAGAGCTGTATTAGATCAGTGGATGTTTATACATTGATAGAATCAAAGTTACAGAGGTTTGAGGAAAGATAACTCTCTCTCTCTCTAGGTTCAGTAGCCTTACGGTCCTTACCTCACCTAATGCTGCACGAGTGCTTTTCTTTCTTACATCATACACATGGAGGGCCATATCCCCTGTGAAACTTTTGAGTGCTCATGTCTTTTCTCACTACCTAAACCCACTTCCTTATCCCAACGGCTTGATGTTTCCATTCATGTTTTCTCTTCCCTTTTCTCCCTCTGTACCTTTCTGGTTCGGATTCGAAACAAATAATTAACAAAATGAATGAAATGAGATCACATCATGTCATTCATTGTATATACGTGTACGCAATCAGAACAACAAGGAAGCTGGCATATTCTTTCCATTTGCAGATGGGTACAGCTCGATTGTAATTTTTTGGGTCATGGGAGATTCACTGTAGAGACAACTGGGTTGTATGATAAAAAGAAGCAAATGGGGCCATGGCCAAATCATGTATTATCTACAAGGAATTCCTGCAGCTTTGATACAGAATCCCTCAATACATTTCTCTCTAGTCTCTACTTTTTTATTTTTTTTTTGATGATTTGATCAGGCAGATTATGGGTTTAGATATCCCAAGTTAGACAGACCAATCAAATTGTCATGGTTAATAAAAACTGAGTAGAAAAAGAAGAATGCTCTTAGTGATTTTTGATCAATCAATTTAGAAAGACTTGGGCAGATTAATCTAATTAGGTTGATGAATTGCTTTGAATAGCTAATACATAAATGATTGCAGACCTACTTGAATAATTTTTATCGTCACTCTTTGACTTTTGCCAACTGGTAAGTCTGCCATGTCTATGGATAAAACATACTTCTTTGTCTCTCATTTTTTAATAGCACCTTAGCCACTTATTCCTTCTTATGGGCTGGAGTCAATTTCTATGACCCCCCTCCCCTTTCTAAGGCCATAACCCACTAATGCTGTCTTATTACTGTTTGTTGGGGTTCCCCATCCAGGTTGCACCTTCCTTGGTATTTTGAGGTGGTGGGGTCCCCCACTCTGAGTTGTCTGGTTTTAAAATGATTTTGATCGACTGGATTGATGTGATTTTGTGGTTAATGTATTATCCAAATGTATCATGATCATCATCGTTTTTTCCTCTGATTGTAAAGGGATCTGATTAAAAAGTTAAGGTCTGTTCCTTTCCCACAAAAACCCTTATTTTGGAAGCCATTAATCATCTCAGAGGGAGAGAAAACCAACCCATCTGCTCTTATGTCTTTAAGCCCTAATAAACAGAAGAAAGGAGAATCCCTAAACTGAAGCAATCTAGTTGTTTTGATGACTTTATACTGTATCCAATTGATTGAGTTAAAGATTCAACAACATTTATGTATTTGGAATCATTAATTTCAACTCTTGAAAGTTGAGATAAATTCAAGAACAGAATTAAGAATACGCCAATTAGTCTATTACATGCTTCCTTGTAGACCTCTCAATCCTCTGTTCAGGAAGTTTCTTTGCAGTTAAATGCGTTTATAATATAGAGCCAAGGAGACGATTTTTCTCAACAACCATCACTATTTATAGAATATCCATTAGAGAAAGAAAACCACCTAAAATTTTATAAATCTGACTTCAATTAAGAACTGTTGGTTTTATTATTAAGTAATTGTTTAGTCATTGCCGATTCCAGTTCACATGGGTCGATGGGCACATGGGTTGTCCAATCTTTTATAGTTTTCTTAATCGCAAAACAATGGATGGTTAATAAATAATTTTTTATTTTAGTTTGAAGTATTCCACCAAAAATAATAGTTTAGTTTTAAATAAGGCGGGAGAGTCGAGAGACAAAAGTGACAGACATCCATTCCTTCTGTCTCTGCCTTTCGATTCCAGTTTCAGCTGAGCAAATTAACCCAAAAATGTGATCAGGGGTTGATTGAGTCAAGCTAAGCCAGATATTTTACTATTCCAGGTTCCAGCTAGGCTTGAAATAAAAACATGAAGTTAGAATTTGGGCTTGAAAATGGGCCAAGCTTCGTAAAAACAATATATTATACATATAAAAAGTATTTATATTTATAAATATAAAAATTAAAATATTATATAAAGGGTAAATTGCATATTAGTATCATATACTTTAGATCCATTCTCACTTTGGTACCTGAATTTCAAAACATGCCAATCCAGTACCTGAATTCCCAAAACATCTTAGTTTAGTACTTTTGAAAATGTTAAAATTATCCTTCAAACTAAGACATTGTTCGTTATCATATTCTTCAAGAATCCAAATTAAACCAAAACAATGGTAAATTTTCCAAAGGACATTTGAATGGTTGATAAAGGAACGTTTGCTTCTTTTCACATACCATTTAATAACAATTAACGATTTTGGACTAAATTGGAACATTTTGGAAGTTTAGGCCATGTTTGGAACATTTATGGTAAATTTGCACTCTGGTTCACTTTTGACTTTGTATTTGGCAATATTACATTTATGCATTGACAAATGACAAAAAAAAACACATTTTCTAATACATATTTAAATTGATAATAAAATGTAAAAGTACATCAATAAAAAAAGAAGTAAATTTACATTCAAATAAACTTTTATAAAAAAAGTATATGCTTTATTGGAATTCGTATTTGCATCCATTACAATAAATTTATTAGTGTAAAATTAACCCAACTTTACAATTTATATAAACCGTTTTACATTTTATATATTTGCATTCACACTTATTTTTTTTGAAAGATGTAATTACAGTTATTTGCATCCTTTCCAAACAGAGTACTAAATTGACATATTTTAAAATTTAGATATTAAAATCAGACTAGAATAGCTGAATTTTATTAAACTTGATCCTATACATTGGATTCTAACTCAACTCCTTTTCATGACTTAAGAAAATATTGTATGGTACGGATGAAACTAAGATTGGCTCAATTTATCTTAAGGTTGGGTTATTATGTTTATTTAAGCCGTATTTTATTTGATAGAAAAGAAGAGAGGAGGGAAAAATTAAACCAAACATAGCCTAAGGCCCTTAGCTTCCCGAATCATTACCCGTGAATACGTGACCCGTCATGCCATATTGCCATTAGGACAGATGTCTCTACTAGTGCCACGTTGTCACGGGGTTAGTCAGCGAGGCCTCGTGCGGCGCTCGAGGGGGTCGAGAAAGCCTACGAAAGCAAGCAACAACACACATCAGGCAACAAAAATGCACACAGATTAGGCAAAAGGTAACTTGTATTGCATTAATTAATGGTAAGCACAAGCACACAGTATAGTGTCGAGGGGATCTCGTGCTTAACCTTTACACGCTCATGAACTCACTCGACCTACCTACCTCCCCTCAAAGAGTACATTAAGCTTTTGGGGGAGTGACAGTAAGAAACATCAAAAGAATGAAAATTCATACTATGTATTTACAATAACGCCATTGGCAGTCCCTCCTTACAAAATACATGCATAGCCCACCTATGACACACATGCTGACACCTTGAAGGCACGCGGTTGGCACTCTGATGGCTCATGGTAGTTGCTTGATGGCGCGACAAAGGAGTCACTCGTGACATTCTCCCCCACTCAATTCGATCTATGTCCTCGGAGATTGGCTTCGGCTGGTCCCTTAGAGTCACTACTGCGGAAGGAAGGTTCTTTTGCTGCTCCCGAACCTACTGTCGTCCAAGGCCGAGGTGTGTAGTCTTGTAGCATGGTTGGGTTGGCCTACTCTGTTGGGGTTTCCTAGGGCTAAGTCCTTTCCTAGCGGCCTCAAGGTATGTTAATGGCTGATTCAACTTGGTTATTGGGTAGGTTTGGGCTAGGTAAGGGTCAAAATGATGGTTTGGATTGTTGGGGTGTTGGTTCCCATGAATATTTTCCCAAGGGTGACTCACAAGGCTCCTACATGATTCCGTCTGAGGGATGGTGCGAAAGTGGTCCCTAGGCAGCTTGGGTGGCACTCGCTTTCCCCTGTGGTTGTGGTGATAGGCGATGTTAAACTTGGACACGGCCTTGGGTCATCTACTTTGCTTGATGGTTGTCGACGTGCACGAACTCTGTTGCTGGAGAGGTGTAGATGGCTGGATGGCCTGCTGTTTCCTACTGCTGCTGTAGTTATTGGCTCGAGGTGCGGCTTCTTCAGCTTGTAGAGTGGGGAACTTCTCTGCTTCCTTCATGTTGGCGTTGAACAAGACTTCTCCATGAAAAAGTTGTAGTGCAGAAACTTGCTTCCCATGAACTCGGGTAGAAGTCACAACTGGTACCATGCAAGGGGAGCGCTCGTCCAAGATGCACAGAGAGTTGATGTGAGGCAGGAGCGCGGCTTCTGCTTGTCTCATGAAGTCCATTCCCAAGACAACTCGGAAGTCATCCAGGGGTACAACTGAAAGATTAATCTTGTCTGTCCACGGCCCAACTTGGAGGTCAACCCCACGAGTCGTGCCTTCAATCGCCTTTGCTCCGGAGTTCACGGCCTTGATCCACCCTGTCTCTTTCACGGTGTTCAACTTGAGTCGCTTGGCCTCGGCAACTGAAATGAAGTTGTGGGAGGCCCCTGTATCAACAAGGGCTTGAGTCGGCTTCCCGCCGAGGAGGATGTCTACATACTTCAGCCCCCTCTGGGCTCTCTTTGGCCTTCCATGATTGGCCTCTTTCTTCATCATGGCGTTGAAGAGTCGAAGGGCGCCCATTCTTGGCGCTTGCACATACTTTTCCTCATCACTTTGCTCGTCATCACTGAGCTTGGCAACAAGGGCATTGATCTTCTTCTTGGTTGGGCGGTTGTGAACCAAGTGATTTCCCCCACAAAGGAAGCAAAAAATTGGGGACCCAGCGGTTCTGGGCTTGTAATGGTGCTGAGGGCCTTGCTCTCCTTGTGGCTTCTTCCCGTAGTCTTGTCTTGCTGATTTGTTGAAGCTGGAGTTGTCGTACGGAGGGCGTGAGCGACTTGCTCCCCCACTCAAATTAGGGGAACGTGGGCTTTCTGGCTTAGGAGCTTCTTCATCTAACAAGCTGGTCTCATTGAGTTGCTCCGCCACTGCCATTGCTGTGGCGAGGTCCTGTACGTTGCGGCGTTGGAGTTCTAGCTCGGCCCATGGCTTCAGTCCGTCCATGAAGTTGAACAGTAGATCCTTGTCGGACATGTCCGTGATCTCCAAGGTAAGGGCTAAAAACTCTTTAACGTAATCGTGGAGTGAGTCCCCATGTTGGAATGCTTTCAACTTCTTCCGCGCCAAGTACTCCACGTTCTCTAGGTAGAATTGCCGCTTTAGTTCTCGTTTGAAATCAGCCCATGTCTCAATGGTGCACGTACCCCGTTCAATGTCTTGGCATCGCCTGCGCCACCATAGCATAGCAATGTCAGTCAAATACATGATCATTGTACGAATTTGCGTTAAGTCATCATCAATGCCAGCGGCATGGAAATACTGTTCCATCTGCCACAAGAAGTTGTCAAGTTCCCTAGCATCTCGGGAGCCGGCATAAGGTGTGGGCTCCCGAATCTTCACACGAGCAGGGGCCAGCGTTGTGGAGGGGCTTGGAGTGCTAGCCACCAGTCTCATGAGGAGCGACATGTCTCCTCTTAGTTCATCCACTTGAGTCTGGATGTCGGAAGGAGAGGCCATGGCTACTTTCATGGCCATCCATTTAGCTTTCATCTCATCCACTTGGTCTTGGATGTCGGATCGAGATGAGCTCCCTTCTTGTCGAGATTTTGTTCCAAGGACATCCTTGAGGGTTCTATTCAGGACGTCTTGGACCTCATTCATAATGCCATTTAAACGGGCTTCTAGCTCCACCATGGAGCTCTCAATTGTTTCCACATTCAAGTGGATTTCTTCCACACGGTCACGCATCTCCCCAACAGTCACTTCACAGCAAAGGATGCGTGTGTCGAAGGCAGCAAGCGTATCAGCTAACTTGTCAGGCTTGCTTGTCTTGGATGTGTGACCCTTTGGGGCCTTCTCTGCAGCGGCTTCATCGCCTAGAGACTCATCAGTCTCCCTTGCATGGGCAAGGCCATGCCTAATCTCGTCAGTGAGTTCCTTGTTGTGCTTCATTGCGCCACCACTAGTGTTGTTATGCAAGGGTCACGAGCGTTGAGGAGCAACCTGCTCTGATACCAACTGTCACGGGATTAGTCAACGAGCCCCCGTGCGGCGCTCGAGGGGGTCGAGAAAGCCTACGAAATCAAGCAACAACACACACCAGGCAACAAAAATGCACACAGATTAGACAAAAGGTAACTTGTATTGCATTAATCAATGGTAAGCACAAGCACACAGTACAGTGTCGAGGGGATCTCGTGCTTAACCTTTACACGCTCATGAACTCACTCGACTACCTACCTCCCCTCAAAAAATACGTTAAACTTTTGGGGGAAAGATAGTAAGAAACATCAAAAGAATGAAAATTCATACTATGTATTTACAATAATGTCATTGGCGGTCTCACCTTACAAAATAGATGCGTAACGCACTCATGACACCTTGAAAGCATGCGGTCGGATAAATTGTATATTTATGAATTATTCCATTTAGATTATTCTTCCTCAAACCCGTAATTCCGTATTTTATAAAACCACTTTAGAGAGGACTTTTTAGTCAAAGATCCCAAAACAGTTCCGAAGCTCACAGACATGGCTGAAGCTTCCCTGATCTTCTTCCTCTCTCTCACCCTTCTCTTCTGCGATTTTTCTGCAAGTTCCTCTGATAATCCTATCCTTCTCTCGTCTTCTGCTCACGAAGAGCTAAGGAAGAACGGGTTTCCGATTGGGTTGCTCCCTACGAACGTCTTGGACTACACCCTCAACCGGACCTCCGGTGATTTCTCTGTAAATCTGGGTGATTTCTGTAAGATTACGCTCCCTCCAGACAATTATCTGGCCTCGTACTCGAAGAAGATTACAGGGAAGATCGTCGAGGGTAAAATAGCGGAGATTGACGGGATACGGGTTAGGGCTTTTTTCAAGTGGTGGTCCATCACCGGAATTCGATCGAGCGGCGAAAATTTGGTCTTTGAGGTTGGAATGGTCACGGCCAAGTACCCATCGAAGAATTTCGACGAGAGCCCACCGTGTGAGGGCCAAAGTTCGTCATCGTAACTGGTGAGCCGCAAAAGAAGAATTTCAAATACTTATTTTCCCCCCTATTTTAAACCGATAAAATCCTGTTCCTCAATTCTTTTCATGATGGTTCTGTTTTGGGATTTCTATTTTAATAATTGTTTGATAGATGAAGTAATTTGTTGATTGCTGCAGAGGATTTTAATGGTAGTTCATTAAAAGCAAAACAGCATGATACACAGTCAAGGTTTGTTTGTCTGGTCTGATAAATTAGAGGCGTTTTCAATTAATTGTACAGCCTAGAACAAGATTAGTTGGATACATAGACGCGGTACCGCGCCGTAGATTAAATTTGCTTAATTTGTCACATGATTCTATCTTTCTAAGTCTTCACGCACGAATATTGTTTTAGTTTTTGTTCGAATGGATTCCAGTCAGATTGAAAATATGGTTTGTTTATGCGTGGACCATGAATGTATTTTGTAAGCTTTTATAGAGTAAATAGTGAACTTTTGTTTGGTTTGGGCGATGATGTAGATTCTTGAGGTCTTTATCTGTAATTGTTTTTTGTTTGCTTCTGCCTTCTGGTGGGGCACTGCTTAATTAGTTTTTAATCCATCTGGGTTAAGTTACTCTGGAGCCTTTCTGGTTTGAAGTCTTTATTTACTGGTCTAGTACAATTTTGTATTTGTATCGTTCTTCTGGAGTTCCTTCAGTACTTCCTTTTTTGTGTCGCTTTGCTGTTATTAAGGACTAATAAAATAGGGTAAATTGGGTCTAGGTTGTTTGCTACAGCTTTACCAAACATGTCGTCACTATGATTCTATGAAACCGAAAAACAGCCTGTAAAATATCCTTGCTGCAGGGCTTGATTAAAAAAATTCATGGAATGGAGTCTATCCCGAAGTTTTGTAGATGAGCTCATGCATGTACGACTGCATGTTCTTAACTCTAGTGAACCTATTCAATAGTTGGAATCTTTGTTTCTGATCTTGTTTGCTTATGGCATGTTAATGTTTTTTCACGCCAATTTTCTTGAATCAGAAGGTATTGTCAATGTTGCCAGACTCCAATCCGATGGAGAACTGCTTTGATCACTACTGGGTCACTGGTTATACAGTTCAACTGTCTAGTTTGATCCTTCAACTTGTTCAAATAAAAAATGCAAAAGAATTAGAAGAATTAGAAAATGTTCCCAGATTATCTTTTAAAGCTATTTTACATCAACTGTCTAGTTTGGCTGCTGCTTCTGGTTCTCGTGGTCCAACCATTAGGTCTAAGTTGAGAATACTGTATGTGTATACTGGTGTAGAAAAAAAAAATGGAAATATGGGTTACTTTTTATTGAGTTGCATAAGCAATATGATTCAAATTTGTTAACAGGTGTCGAGTTTTTGCTTGTTGGTGGAGCTTCAAAGTTGGGGACTTTACCTGATATTTGCAGGATGTTTTAGACTTTTAGCAGAAACATGCGCTATGTAACAGACTGGAAGCTCTACCAACTTCTTACCTATCCAGTTTTTCCAGATTTTTACGTCCCATGTTTTTTTTATTGACTAGTTTAAGGCACAAATGCATCATTCTTGTTTTCTTCCCCCCTTCAATTTTGGCTTAAAACAGGTGAATTAGATAAGATAACCACATCAAGCATCCAAAGCTGATGATTTGTTTCTTTCACTTCCTGTCTGGGTGGTGTAACTGCAGCTTTGTTTTTTTCTTTCTTGCAGGGTTTCCGCCTCTTGTGTCCATGGAGTAATTTATATGATGGTCCATGTATAACTCAAAGTACTTAGTGAACTTTACCATCAGAACAGTATTATGGTAATTTATATAGTAATATAGATATATAGTTCTGTTTTATATATTTTGTTAGGCTCTGTTTTACTTGCGCCATGCATCTCCAGTTCTCCACGTCCTCTTTTTTATGCTGTTAAGCTGTTTAGACATGGTTTCCATTGCTCGTTGTAAACTTGTAATTTAAACGGTCTTACCAAGTCGGAACATTCCTGGGTTAAGGAGAAAATGAATCAGCTGCTAACCTTGGGCGCCTTTAGGCTGTGTTTGGTTTGTATGGTTTCCTTGATTTTCCTTTCCCTATATTTTCCTTCAAACCGAACACAGCCTTGGGGTTGAAAACCTGTTCATTGTTCCAAATTCCAATTGCTTGCAACGTGAATTTCATTTGCACTGGTGTAAAAGTGCCAGTAGAATTAATTTGTAAGCATTTTTGTTTATATTTTTTGCATCATATTTGACTGTCTTATTTGTTCGAGAAATGGAAGATGTGGTTCCCATCTTATATTATGAAAGAAAACGGAGGTAGGAGGACGATTATTTGTTTGGGAGAGAGGTAGTAACATGATGTGATCCTAACTTTAAATGAGAGAATTCAGAATTGACATAGGAAGAAGGTGGCGCAAAGTTTGCATCACCTTTTGGGATTATAAAATTTGCAGTTTTGCCCTGCCAGTGAGTGTAAATGAGGAAAATGTGTAGATTTTGTACCAGGTAAGTGCAAAATTTGTATTTGATCCAGATGTGTACTGCACACGGAACCAAAAGGATCCATTTATCCCTCCTCATGGCTCATCATGTGGTAGGCTTAATAACCGAAGGAAAACCCTTCTTCTTTGAGCAAACCTTAAACATTTTTCTGGCGCATTCTGAAATCTGATGGATTGAAGAGGCTTTAAGCTACATTACTATCGATTGATGTGTTGATATTTTGAACCGCCAAAATATATGATTTTATGTTGTTTTTTAAAGATTTTGCCCGTACCTTTCCCTTTCCATCTCATTTCACTGAGGCTTTTTTGGTAAATTTATGGGATGCTGGGTGTAAAGTTTGGTTATAAAATGGTGTTATCCTACCTTATATATAAGATCTTTTTTTTTTTAATTTGTCATATATCTTAATTTTTAATTTTTCTTAAAAAACTCATGTTGATCTGCAGTCCAGTAGTGGGCTGGGCCCTGGGCCGTATCGGGATCCCTGGCCCGCAATATGTCCGTATCACTCCCAGGAATCATAGTAAGAGAGAGAAGTAATGATTTTTGTATCCTGCATGCGAAGTGCAAAGGCTGAACCAAAATCAAAGCAATTTTGTAATATGGTTCAGTTTTGCAGGCATTTGTGAAGAATACATTTTTTCTACTAAAAATGGTAGATTCGTTTTGTTTTTAAATATATTTACATTCAGGTTTTGTTCGCTTTTCAGTAAGTTATTTATTTGGGTAAATGCAATTATTTGGATAAGTTTTTTTGAGAAATACTTATCCATGTATTTATCCAAGTTCTTTTATTTTTCAGGTAAATGAGACAATGATCATTTTAGTCATAAAAATCCATTATTAAAAGTGGTATTTTTATTTCATTCAAGTATTAGTAATTTTCCTCTTAGGTGGAAAAATTATTTACCTACTTAGGAGATAGGCATCACTCTTTTGGGTAAGTGATGACCAGGTCCCTAGTCTCTACATTAAGTTGAATAATGAATACGAGATTCTTGATCAAAGTTTTGAAATTCCTGTAATATGGAAAAAAAAGCCTTCCAAACTTGTATTTATACCCAACATAACAAAAAACAATACAAATTTTGAAACTTGTATTTATTATATTTGTACTTTTACTGAAATGCAGCTTCAGAGTGACAAATAGATATATTCATGGGTTAGGTAGCCCGACTTGGCCCATCATCTTTGACGTCGAATATCATTTTTTTAGGCCTATGAGCTTGGCCTCAGTCCAAAAGCACCAGACCAACTTTTTTTGGACTGGGCTCGGTTTTTTTTTAAAAAAAGGCAGTAGCAATAATATTTTATATAATAAGAAATACATTTTTAAACAATAAAGATGTATTTTATATTATAAAAATATATATTATATTTTTATCGGTTTCTCTTTTCTTTTTCAAGCCATAGTGAGTTGTTAAATATAAAGAAATGAGTTCTATTTTTAAATAAAAATGTAAATAAATTCTTCTTTACAAGTTCCTAGATTGGGCTTTAAGGCTCAGGCCTAAATGTATTATGTGAATAAGGAGGCAAAGCCTAGCCCGGCCTGCCCTTAAACAGGTCTAGTGACAAATGAAGCCCTAATTAACTAGTTGGGGATTTACCAAAAATAAAGAGTTAACAAGCTGTAAATATGAATTTGCCTATCTATTTTTGACTTGTAGATTCCACCTTCTAAAATGCTTACTCTAGAGAGAAACTTGGTTCCGTGGTTAGTGTTGGCTGTTACCACTACTATTGCCTCCTCTGAAAAATCATACGACATCGGAACCCTTGATCACATGTTTCTTGGCTGGTTTCAGTGTGATTCAATTCTTAATTAAGGTTCAAAAAGTCAGCCCGTATCGATTGATACGTATTATATTGGAAGTATCCCGATATGTCCCTATAGAAGGTGTGTCGGGGTTTTGACCAGTTCAGGGGGTGGAGGAACTTTAAATCAGCCCCCTTAAATCGGATTTGAAAAAAAAAAAGTAAAAAAAAAAAAAAAAAATCTGTATCAATACTGCCCAACACGCTACATATCGATATTTAGAACCTTGTGTGTAATACATATTACTGTGGATTGAAATTTTTATATCTTTTTCAGTCAGCCGTAGATAACAAGAAAATTTTTATCTTAGCAGTCAGCCGTAGAATTTTCCTTCCATCCTTGGTACTGAAAATGTCACCAGTAGAAAAGTTTTAGAAAACCTTTTAGGAAGAATGATAGTTATTGTGTGATTTGTTATTTTACCATAATAAAGGAATTGCGAAAAAATTGAGTGCTTATTATTAGTTGCAAAGGAATGCCGAATCATAGGCAAAAGACCGGAAAGAGAAGTTAATTAATCTCACGTATTTTGAGAAGCAAACCAAGCTGCAGACTGATTGATAAATTAGGTCATTCTGATATCTTACCTGACCATTTAGTTAAAAAAACAAAACTGTTTCCCAATGCACAAATTCATAGCCCATCCCCTATGTGATTTAGAAACATCTCCCCATGACAAGGCCGGGAGTTCGTAAATCCCTGCAACTGGCTATCCAAGAAGGCCAATGACAAGGAATGACGGCCAACTTCTAATGCCCCCAAGAATCACCACGGCCAAGTTTTGCCAGATGGACAAAAGATGAATGGGGCATGCCCAACTAGAAATATAGTCAAAACTCTGAATATCATCCCACACTCTGAATTGGGGTCTCTCAATCCTAACAAACTTCTAACAAGATCTGTGTCGGTAGGCACATTTCACTGAGTTGAGATCAGCCCCTCACAAGATAGTTTCCCACGACGTCCCACAGCACATCCCTGTCATATATTGGGAACATCTTCCGATGCCTCATTATTTCTAATACTTGTCATTGAGAAGTGTTTTCAATACACAACAGGAATGTGCTGTGGGATGCTGATATGAACTCCATTTCATCATAAGACTGGAAGTAGAATCCACTATGTATAAAATGTGCAAACACGGATCATGTTCCAACCAAAAGTGTTGAAACTTGGAAGGGTTTTTCATTGAAAGGAGATCCGGACTCCTATATGTCCATTTTCATCCACCTAGGTTGTTGTTAATTCAAATGACCTATCCACAGATTTGTCATCTACGCCATATCTCCATCTCTCCATCTACCAAAGTTGTTATTATTCATTATTTGAGGGCAACCGGCAACGGTAAGAAAGCTCAGAGTCAGAGTAGTTGGTGCATAATATCAAGGTTTTTAAAATTGAATCTGACAATGAATTGGTCAGGGGTTTGATTCTCTGGTTGAACGGTCCAACTATTCAAACTGAATGAATGATCTGTTCTGACAAAAAAAAATGAAACTAGTCACCTGACTGATTCCTGATTCTTGCATAGCATGTTTGTTCACACGAAATTACAATATTGGTGCTGAATGAATTGTTGGCAATTAGGAAAGATAATGGGTTGGGCTGGGGGCCTATGTCACCCAATACTTATTCAACCAGTGTAAAAGCATGTGGTATGCATGTGTGCATTATATATGATCTGGTATGTGTATTTAACTTTTATGATTTATATGATAATCAAAGGCAAAAATGACACATAACTAGAGATGGAAAATTTTCTCTATGGGGACTAGCCCTGAATGGTGCGGGGATGGGGATGGGGATGATTTTTTCCTTGTGGAGATGGGAAGAACACACCCCATCCACCCCGTGGAGCCCTCTAATCCATGCCTTGTGAGGATCCTCACTTATATATATGTATATATGTGTGTTTAAAAAAATATAATTAAATATGTTTGAATATAATTTGATTTAAGATTATAAATTTTAATTATTTTATTTTTAATTTTTGAATAAAATAAAAAACAAAAACGAAATAATTGGCATCACCAAAAAATCACAGAGAATGGGAATCCTAGGACAGGTAACCACTCCCTATCCCCGTGTGGACATGCCTTGTGATGTTGTTTTGTTTTCATCCCCCACAGGCCACAGTTGATTAAAACACACGCTATTTGTGCATTCTCCATAATTGAAAAAACATTGAAAGAGATTTTAAAATAGAAATTAGAAAATACTCTGTTTTGAAATTTATTATAGCTTATTTGGGAGGGCTGAACCGTTGGTTGACGTGCTTTCACTAAGCTGAATGAGAGATAACAATATTTTAAAAATCGGATCGGACATAAAACCGTTTTGGGGACCGGTTTTCCAGTCAAATAGACTGCCTGTTGGATTTGAATGGATGGCCTGTTTTGATGAAAAGAAATAAATAATTAAAATAAAAGAACAGATAACTGTTGTCTGAGTTGACAGGTTGACGGTTCAACCACCCTGATCAGTGGATCGTTGACCAAATCAATGGTTTTTGGCCAAGAGTGATTTTAGGGTGAAACATAACCGGTTGTATGACCGTTTCTGGTCAACTGATCCGACCATTCACTTTTGATCCGGTTTTCAGAACTACGAATAAGAAAACTTCAGCAAAAAGTCAAGTTTTTGGCTTTTAGATAGACATTTTAGACTCTATGGGTATTGTGCAATCAAAAAGCTAAGATCTCAAGGCGATTAATTAATGGAGAAAAAGAAAGAGAAAAAAGAAAAAGACAATTGAAAGAGCACACAAAGATTTAACATGTTTTCGGCTTGATGCTACTATAACCAACAAAAGACTACAACCATGAACAGCCTCTGTCCCAACACTTTACACCCAAAACCCTCTCTATCAAATCTCAAATTGGTTATAGTGCAAATAAATTTTCACTGATGCAAAATTATGATAGTGCAGATGATTAGGGTATAAATTATGATTTATGTTTGTTTCAAATTTTACCTTATTTTGTACAAATGAAATAAAATAAGACTTGAAACAGAATAAAGTAAAATCCATAATAAATTTAAATTAGAATTTGCATTCTTTTCATTTACATACCCATGCATTCGCATTACTACAAATAAAATTACACTGCAACCAAACACAGCCTAGAGGGCAAAATGGATTTATATATGGGATTCATATTCAAAAATAGGGTGGGTCATGCTGCTATTAGGGGCGTAAACGGGTCGAACTCGAATTGGATCAGGCAATATCCAAATTCGATTTGATATCCAACGGAAGTTGAAAATTAATATCCGAATTCAAATCTGATTAAATATTCAAATATTTGATTCGACTCGATTCGATTCAAATTTGATTAATTAATTATTTTATATAATTAATAAATATATAAAATAAATATTTTATTAATATAAAGTATAATATATAAGTTATTTATACAACTTAATTATTACATATATAAATTATATAAAATATTTTATATATTATATATAAGAATTAAATAATTAGTCGCATTCAGATATTTATTGAATCGAATCAGGTCATATCCGAATTCGAATCCTATTAACTATTCGGTATGAATAGGATATTCAAATTCAACCGATTAAATATTCAAATTATTTGAATTCAATTTAATTATGTCGAATATCAAATTCAAAATTAGATTTTCGAATAATGTTCACACCTCTAGCTGCTATTGGCCCAAGCTCTCCGCATCCACCATAGATTTCAAAGAATTTTCCTCCATGAATTTTTCTCCACAAATGCCAAATTGGGTCATGGATTGGGCCCAACCACACCATACAATGCGAAGTATTCTCACCAAACATGGCTTACGGACTAATTGAGTGGGACCCTTAATATGGAACCGTTTTGATTTACAAGTACTCTGTTCCGCCGACAATGAGGAATATCATGTCGTTGATCATGCATTATATTTCTTTTTAATTTTTTTAGCCATACTAATTGGGCGTTTAAATTGCTTTGCCTTTTGTTTTTCAAAGTTCAATATTCACACTCACAGTGGTGAAAAAGGAATATCTAGATAAATTAGGATGGGCAATCCACACATTTTGTTAATTGTTATAACAATTAATATAACAATTAACATCTGGATAAATTAACAATTTGTTAATTGTTATAAAAAATAACAAATTAGTAAGGGTTCATTTAGATAAATTCAACCACACCATTCTTGCTTGGTGTGTGAATGGATGCTATACATTTGTCAGATCAAGATTTTAAAAGGCTAAAAGTGTAGTTGAGGAGTAATGGCCTAAAAACGAGAGGCATAAGTCTCAAAGCTTAGCCTCTGTTTGGAAAAAGTACAAATACATACAAAATAATACCAAATAGAAGAGTTTGCATTCTATATATTTATATTTGTATTCCTTCCAAACTGAGCCTTAAGAATAAAATGAATTAAAGTTTACAAATTGATTAAAATATCATATAATAATACTAGAATGACAGAAGGTGTAAATATCTATAAAATAAAATTTTATAAGCAATAAGTTTATGCGGTTACATTAAATAAAATAATAATGAATAAGCTAACAATTGATTCAAATGACCAATTTTGAAGCAAGGAAAACATATGAATAATCATCCATATAATTGGATATTAAATTTATGGTCATTCAATAGTTTAGAAGAAAGAATATAAATTACTTAATTTGGTCTATGCAAAAAAAAAAAAAAATCAATAAAAAGAAAAGAAATGAGAAAAATAATAAACCTAGGATGTTAGAATTAGGATAATAAGAAAAATCACTTAATATATCCAAGAGAAACTAAGAACTTGATTGGCCTCTTTTGCATTGAACTCTCCTAAAACACTGGCTATGTTTGGTTTGAAGGAAAAGGAAGGTAAAGGTAAGGAAACATTTACAAACCTTGTATAGATTTCCCAGTCTTTCCCTTCCTTTCCCTACCTTTTTCTTCAAACCAAACAAAGACTAAGAGAAACTAATGTAATTTGATTTACCGAATTAGTTTTTCATTTTTTTACATTTATTTATTTGGCTCATAATTATTGAATTTCTTTTTCTATACATTTTGAACTAAAAAAATTCAGCAAATACATCTTTTACATTAAACCCCTAATGCTATGTTTGGTTTGAAGGAAAAAGTAGGGAAAGGAAGGGAAAGATAAGGAAACATTTACAAACATTGTATAGATTTCCTTGGTTTTCCCTTCTTTCCCTTCAAAGCGAACATAAAATAAGTAAACACTAATACAGTAATACTTGAAGACTTCACGCCTCATCCTGGCAAAGGCTTAAGCCTTGAGACAAAATCTAGGTGTCTCGCCTCAAAGCTTAAGCCTTTTAAAACAATGACCGATAATTGTCTTACATTTTTTTAATTATGAATATTTTATTTTATTTTTTATTATTATTTTTTTAAGCCATGAATCTTTTATTCAAAAGAGAGGTATATCACAATAATACTGACTTATATTTTGTTGCAACAATAATGCTGGACCAAGACTGAATTCAGTCTTCATAAATTTTGTCCTCACACGGTTCTTACAGCAGTGCATTTAAAAGACCACCGTAGATGTTCCCAATACAGGGCTGCAAGTGTTCTAAGGATGGTGTGTGAATAGATTTTGCGAGGAGTGAATCCTGATTCCATTGGACCTAGGCAACATGATGAAAACATGAGATAATTGATACAGTTAGAATCTGCTCCTAACGAACCACTACAGCTGTACACTGGGAACATCTCCTCCTCATTTATGAAGGTTGTTCCCAATTAAGGCTTGGTAAGCATTTGTTGGTAGAAGATCCAATTAGGTATAGAAACATGGGTGGTGTGGCCTTTTTTTTTTTAATTGGCCCAATACAGCCCGGTCTACATCATTGTAGGAGCCAAACAAACATAATTGGATTTGTTTCTCACAGAGTGCAACTCTCACCAATCTCACAACACATCTCAGCCCTGCATTGGAAATATCTTCCCATGAATGATAAATTAAATAAGAAGATATTTTCAATGCATGGCTAAAAATGCTATGAGGTTAGTGTGAGATGTACTCTTTGAGGAGCAAACCTGGATTCCAAGCAAACCACTTATTTAGACTCATTCAAGTATGAAAGATACATATGACCAAACCCACATAATTGTAGGCTTTTCGTGGTAAGGTCAATGGACCTCACATGTACTCTGCTTTAATTAGATCCCACCCCTTCCCTATCAAAAAGTAAATAAAATAAATAAATCAAATGTAGCGAAGTCCTTAAACGGGAAGACCGGCCAAACAAAGAAAGTCATATAATTGGTTGATTTCATGGTTCCACGTTAATATGGAACCACTCCACCCTCTACATATATCAGCAAATAAGTTCATCCAATGCATGGAGTTAATAGAAATCCGATTTGGTTTGGGTTGATAATTTTGGGTTTTGAAATCATTTAGGGTTACTACTAATCCAGTCGATCTGATTTATGCCCTCATTTTATTGAAGAGTGTCAAAAGGGACGAAAAAATGAAGCATTTTTTAGGGTAATTTGTTTTTGTTGAGAATGATGGATTTGATTAGATAAAATTAAGGGGAAATTCCTAATTAGCACATTTTACTTTGGACTTAGTGTTATTTTGGTCCCCAAGTTTTTAAAACGTGTCAATTTAGTATTTATCGTTAACCAGCATTTTAAGTGGTATTTGAAAAATACATAAATGCCCTTTGAGTGTCATCTAATTTTCTTTATAAACCATCTAAACGTTGACAAAAAATTAATAGTCCCAAATCTTTGCCTCTTCTATTCAAGAAAGTTGTGGTCATGTCTCAGTGGACATTCTGGTAACCCTAACTTTCTTCAATAAAAGAGGCAAAGTCTTGACTGTTAATTTTTTGTCAGCGTTTTGATAGTTTATAAAGAAAATTAGATGACACTCAAAGGGCATTTGTTTCAAATGCCACTTAACAGCCGATTAATAGTTAGTTACCAGTACGTAGTGGATTGAAACATTTTAAAAGTCCAGGTACTGAATTGCCACATTTTAAAATTCGGAGACCAAAATGACACTAGGCCCAAAATTGAAGGTACTAATTGGGAATTCTCCCTAAAATTAAGACATAAATGGGCTTTGATTGTGATTTGATGTAATCTATATTTTTAATAATTATTTTATAAATAAATAACCAAATATATAAGAAATGAGAGGAAAAGAAAGTATGAAGTGAAAGGACTATTGGACTCCCACTTTCCTCTATGTAATATGAGATCACATCAGTGCCCCACATAGCCTGCCCCAAATGCATAGTGTGCATTGGGAGCATCTCCCGTTCTCAATACATGGTTGGAATGAGTTGAGATCTTATGCCAATCTCACTATGAGACTAGAACCCACCATAAAAGTGGAACTCGCCATGTATAAGAAGTGCAGTGTGAGATCATGTTGGTAAAGGGTTGGAACTTGTTTTGTTGGTAGGTGATTTGGACTTGGTTGGAATGTTCTGTGGGGCATTGTGGGGTGCCAATGTGAATTCACATAATATAGATGTTGACGTGACTTGCTAGTTAGAACTGCTATTGTACGCGTGGGGTTGCCTATTAGCTATATTCAGATGCATGTTCACGTGTGGTTTGCTCATTGTCCTCATTTTTGTTGCTTGAACTTTGAAGGTGGTTGCCCAGTTGGATGGTGTTTCATAAACCGTAGAAATAGGTGTTGGAAGTACATTATTAGCTGCCTACGAGAGCTCTACGCATGTCTACCCACAACACACTACCCCGTGAATTGGGAACATCTCCCTCTACATAATACTATGTAGGAGGATGAGATGTTCTCTATGTGTATTGAAAGTAGTATACAAATTTAGATTTGCTCCTCACGTTACCCTCACATCATGTTGCAGCATTGCATTGGAAACATCTCCCCATGAATGACAACTTATAAGCAGGAGATTTTTTAAGATGTACAACTCCAAATTGTGTGAGGTTAGTGTGAGGTGTGGGTACAGTGAGGAGCAAATCCTAATATGTAGAATACAAGAATGAATTTAAATTGAAACTAGACGTAACTTAGGGGGTGTTATTGGTATATGATAAAATTTACAAGTGTAAAATGAAATGGGAGAGTTGTTTTTTGCTGCATGCATTGCTTATTTTCGATAAAAAATAAGATAAAAAAGAGGATTTTGCCTAAAAAAACGACCAAAGGTTCTTTGACCAAAACGTTGAATGAAGGGAATCTGCCAAAGGGCCTTTAGAAAATGAGGGAAAGGAGCATTCGCTTATTTCTCTTTCTCTTTTATTTTCTATCAGACCAAATATAGCCTTATGTGGCAGGAATTATTCTTGAAATATTCAATGAAATTAATGGTGTACACTTTTTATCCCTACACTTTGTTTCAATTTCATTTAATGCCACAAATTCTTTATTCCTTACTTTTATTTATTTATTTATTTATTTTTTGCATTGGGCTTATGGCTAGACAAAGTGCGGTTGAACTAGTGTGACTCATTCTTGTGAATTTGAAATAGTAGGTTTTGGAAATTATAGTGGGGTGATGTGTTCCCAAGCATTGAGATTTAAAACATAAATATTTTTATTTCAAATAGACCAAATCAACATTCATTGAATGCCCCGAGATGTGGTATGTTAAGAATCACAAGATCTTGGTTCTCCAAATTTTGCAATATTTTTGTGTTTCAAACCCAAGCTTAACTAGTTCCAAAATACGTCATGAACTCATGGCTAGGAGTGCTCACGGTTTGGTTTTTATAATTGAATCAGTAATTACCATTTTTTTGGAAAATTGGTAATCAAAACTGAACCGAAGCCAATCGATTGACTGATCTGGTTCATCATTTTTTTGGTTTTTTAATTTTTACAATATATATTATAAAAATATATATAATAAAAACTTATAAATATATAATAGTATTTTTTAAGTAATAAATAATATATCATATATTATAAATATATATTTTTATATATATGATGCATATTTATTAATCTGTAATATATAAAATATATAATATATAATATACATATATATAATATCGAAATACATGTATACTGGTTGGTTCGATTAACCAATTTTTTGGTTCAGTTTCGGTCGGTTCAGTTTTTCGATTTTGTTATTGCTCACCCTAGTCATGGCATAAAAGAACATATGTTTCCGTGGTACCCTCTGAAACCAAAGGAAATGAGAAGTGGCCATGGTACTAAATATCACCCTCAACCCAGGTACAAGTAGGATTCGATCCCAAATCTCCCATATGATTAGCAAGAAACCTTACCAACCAACTGGTTGGCACCTTACTACTCATCTAGTTTTCAACTATCCATTTTGGTCACTTCTTTTATAAGGAGAATTAAATCCACAATCTACTATTTATTAGGAATGGAAACACTGATCATATTGGATATGAATATTAAGAGGTGTTCTATGACATGGATGATTTTGTTTTAATTTGCATTTAAAATTTTCATGTTAGCAGTAAAAATAAACATATTTATTATAGGAGTGCATTAGGTAACCGACTTGAAGAATTTACACAGAATCAAGGCTAAGACTATTCAAAATTTGTCAAAAGCTCAACTTGAGCCCCCTAGTTTGAAAAAACAAGTTGATTTCTGATGAGGGCAGATTTGGCCCTCCAGTGGAATTGTGACACATGCCAACTAAGTGTGACCTCTTGACAGCTCGCCATAGGCAGCTCGCCACGGGCAGCTCCCCATAGGCAGCTCACCATAAGCAGCTTGCCACAGGTAGCTCGCCATAGGCATCTTGCCACAGGCATCTCCCCACAGGCAGCTAGCCACAGGCAGTTCACCATAGGTAGCTCACCATAGGCAGCTCACCCTCATAGCCTGGCAACTTAGACAACTCGGCATTGCATAGGCAGCTCGCCACTAAGCAGCTTGCCACTTGTAGGGTAGCTCGGTACAGGAGTAGTTTGACGTATCGCATGAAGATCTCCTGCCTGACGACCTGGCCTAGACACCGACCCGCTGACTGACGCAGGTGCCGCCCTGACAACCTGGCCCAGGCGCCGACCTGGCTGCCTGACACAAGTGCCAGCCTGACGACCTCAAGGAGTTCACCACCGTACCCCGGTTTTGACGGGATGTGATGAGTCTTACCATTTGGAAGCTTTTCACCCACCTAACCTGCGAGGACTCCGGTATATAAAGACCTCACCCCCAAAGTGGGGGGGGGCATGGGAAAAATGGAGGTAATCCCTGCTCTCTAGCTCTCTCGTTTCTCCAATATCATCTTTAAAGCTCTCTACAATCAGAGTGCTAACTTAAGCGTCGGAGAGCCCCTGCCGGGAAAATACCCCCGGGTCCTCTGATTCAGTTCTCGCAGGTCCCTCAGCTCCCGCCACCTACAAAGAGGAGGAAAAGATGGAGTTCTCGCAGGTCCCTCGACTCCCACTGCCTACAAAGGAAAGAAGACCACCTCATGCAGAGGGCAGTCGGGTTGCGTTGCACCAGGGAGCTCCACCATTCTCTAAGTCATAGGCCACCTAGTAGGGAGCTCGTCACCAGGCAGTTCGCCAACAGCCACCAGGCAATTCACCACCAGGCAGTTCGCCACCAGGGAGCTCGCCACCAAGGAGCTCGCCACCAAGCAGTTCACCACCAAGCAGTTCGCCATCAGGCAGTTCACCACTAGGGAGCTCGCTACCAGGCAATTCGCCACCAAGTAGCTCATCACCAAGGCATGTCACCACCAGGTCAAATAACAAGGTACTTAGCCAAAAAAAATTTATACATCACAAAAAATGGTAATGGTTACATCAATTGGCGCCGTCTGTGGGAACACACTACAAAAAGCTAAGTTCTCATGTTACAAAAGCTAAGTCCTCTTCTCCCAGAAAGCTAAAACCTCACTTTTTAGAAATCGAAATTATCGCTTTATAGCTTACATCTTTTATGAACTCAAAGACTATGCAGGGAGCTAACAGACTAAGTAGCTCTACCAACCTTACTTTCAATTCAGATAATGCCTCATCAGTCCTCTCTGTAAGGTCCCCCCCTACAAAGATGAGCTTTTCGTGGCTTCCGCGGGAGTTGGCGGCCAACCGGCTACATAGGCGTCCTTACCAGTCGAGCCTTCCAAGGCTCCCGTATAAGCTGGCGACCTAAAGTTGGTAGTGCTGCCCCCGAAGGTCAAGCTCCTAGTAGCTACTTGTAGAAGTGGGTGACCGGCATTACGAAGCTGATGCAACACAATCATAGCTCGACACCTCACAAGCAAAGCCTACGGGCCACATTACTACTGAAAACCCGGTCGCCTCTCCGGCACGGGTAAAGTAAAAAAGGAGTAGACTATGAGTCACTCCCAAAGCCTACGGACCACATTACTACTTAAGACCCGGTCACCTTTCCGGCACGGGCAAAGTCAAAAAGAAGAGTAGACTACGAGTCGCTCCCAAAGCCTACGGGCCACATTAGGAATTGGATCAGCACTTACTAGCTCGTTGACTTACGGGCCAAAAGAAATCTACTCCCTTCGCTGAGTTACTCTCAGCTTGGGAGTGGGGGGCAATTGATGAGGGCAGATTTGGCCCTCTAGTGGAATTGTGACACATGCCAACTAAGTGTGACCTCTTGATAGCTCGCCATAGGCAGCTCGCCATAGGCAACTCGCCATAAGCAGCTTGACACAGGTAGCTTGCCAGAGGCAACTCGCCATAGGCAGCTCGCCACAGGCAACTCGCCGTAAGCAACTTTCCACAAGCAGCTCGCCATAAGCAGCTTGCCACAGGCAGCTCGCCAGGGGCAGCTCCCTATAAGCAGCTCGCCATAAGCAGCTTGCCACAGGCAGCTCACCATAGGCAGTTCACCATAGGCGGCTAGCCATAGGCAGCTCACCATAGGCAGTTCACCATAGGCGGCTAGCCATAGGCAGCTCACCATAGGCAGCTCACCACAAACAGCTCACCCTCATAGCCTGGCAACTTAGACAACTCGGCATTGCATAGGCAGCTTGCCACTTGTACTTAAGACCCGGTCGCCTCTCCGGCATGGGTAAAGTAAAAAAAGAGTAGACTACGAGTCACTCCCAAAGCCTACGGGCCACATTACTACTTAAGACCCGATCGCCTCTCCAGCACGGGTAAAGTCAAAAAAGAGTAGACTACGAGTCACTCCCAAAGCCTACGGGCCACATTACTACTTAAGACCGGTCACCTCTCTGGCATGGGCAAAGTCAAAAAGAAGAGTAGACTACGAGTCGCTCCCAAAGCCTATGGGCCACACTAGGAATTGGATCAGCACTTGCTAGCTCGTCGACTTACGGGCCAAAAGAAATCTACTCCCTTCGCTGAGTTACTCTCAGCTTGGGAGTGGGGGGCAATTGATGAGGGTAGATTTGGCCCTCTAGTGGAATTGTGACACATGCCAACTAAGTGTGACCTCTTGATAGCTCGCCATAGGCAGCTCGCCATAGGCAACTCGCCATAAGCAGCTTGACACAGGCAGCTCGCCAGAGGCAACTCGCCATAGGCAACTCGCCATAGGCAACTCGCCACAGGCAACTCGCCATAAGCAGCTTTCCACAAGCAGCTCGCCATAAGCAGCTTGCCACAGGCAGCTCTCCATAGGCAGCTCGCCAAGGGCAGCTCCCCATAGGCAGCTCGCCATAAGCAGCTTGCCACAGGCAGCTCGCCATAGGCAGCTCGCCACATGTAGCTCCCCACAGGCAGTTCGCCATAGGCAGCTCACCATAGGCAGCTCACCACAGGCAGCCCACCCTCATAGCCTGGCAACTTAGACAACTCGGCATTGCATAGGCAGCTTGCCACTTGTAGGGTAGCTCGGTACAGGAGTAGTTTGACGTATCGCAGGAAGATCTCCTGCATGATGACCTGGCCTAGACACCGACCCGCCGACTGACACGAGCGCTGACCTGGCGACCTGGCCCAGTTACTGACCCGCCGACTAACACAGGCGCCGACCTAACAACTTGGCCCAGACACCGACCCGCCGACTGACGCAGGCGCCGCCCTGACAACCTGGCCGCCTGACACAAGCGCCAGCCTAACGACCTCGAGGAGTTCACCACCGTACCCCGGTTCTGACGGGATGTGACGAGTCTTACTATTTGGAGGCTTTTCACCCACCTAACTCGCGAGGACTCTGGTATATATAGACCTCACCTCCCAAAGGGGGGGGAGGGCATGGGAAAAATGGAGATAATCCCTGCTCTCTAGCTCTCTCGTTTCTCGAATATCATCTTCAAAGCTCTCTATAATCAGAGTGTTAGCTTAAGCGTAGGAGAGCCCCCGCCGGGAAAATACCCCCAGGTCCTCTGATTCAGTTCTTGCAGGTCCCTCAACTCCCACTGCCTACAAAGGAAAGAAGACCACCTCATGCAGAGGGCAGTCGGGTTGCGCTGCACCAGGCAGTTCACTAGGCAGTTCGCCACCAGAGAGCTCGCCACCAGGGAGCTCGCCACCAGGCAGTTCGTCACCAGGCAGTTCGCCACCAGGGAGCTCGCCACCAAGCAGTTCGCCACCAGGTAGTTCGCCACCAAGTAGCTCATCACCACCGAGTCAAATAACGAGCTCGCCCCAGGCAGTTCGCCACCAGGGAGCTCGCCACCAGGTAGTTCGCCACCAAGTAGCTCATCACCAAGGCATGTCACCACCGGGTCAAATAACGAGGTACTTAGCTAAAAAAAAATTTATACATCACAAAAAATGGTACGTGACCATAAACGGTTACATCAATTTCTCTCTCTCTAACAATCCATGTTTTTGAAAATATATGATTGCATTGATACAAAAATATGTTGGTGCAAATTCTAATTTATTTTGTTTCAAATTTTACCTTATTTCATTTGTTTGTGATACAAATGAACTAAAATAAGATCTACTAAAGCAGTAAAGTAAAATCCAAAACAAAATTTGCATTCTTTCTACAAGCATTCCCTTGTATTTATACTGGTTGATATGGCCAAAATAGCATACAATAGTTAGCATATTTCAGGTGAAGGTCTTGGAGGGGTAGCCTCATCCTTCCATAGGCCTTAGAGGGTAGTTACGGGTGTTCACCCTCGGCCTTAATGGTGAGCCCCCTCTAAGCATTACGATCTTGGTCGTGCACTCGGGTTTATTAAATGTCAGAGTAACGCTTAGCCACGTGGTCCTTGTTCAAAATGGAACCAACAATCAATTCGACTCGGTGTTCTGAGACATTACAAAGACCCTTAACACCACTTTAATGGGGTCTCATCTATAAATAGGACGAGAAAACAACATGTATATCTCTTACACACTTTGTTACTGTTGCTCCCACCTCGGCACCTTGACTGACTTGACCATCGGAATCATCGCCCCTAGGACCATACCTCGGCGTATCTAATGTCTTTTGTAATTGTAGGCGAAACCCTGAACTAAATTCATGTAGTAAGTTCCTGATTTACCATTGTTGCTAATTTTGGTACATCACTAGTGAAAATAAAATTGTATTGCAACCAAGTGCACCCAACAATGGTTCCTAAAGCAAAATCAAAATTTAGAGGTATGCTATTTGTATGATTTATGAAACACGATATTAAGGGGGTGTTTGAAAGTGTTGTCATCTTGTGAATGGACCATTTCAATCCACTCCATGGGATGAAGTAGATGTTTGGTGTGGTGTGGACGGGACTGATCCATAATATATTGTGGACCGGCCCCATCCACGAGCCAATTTCTTTACATATTTTTCTCGTGGATGGATTTGGTCCACACTCATGGACCATTCCGGTCTTCTCCACGTGCTTTTATTATTGATACAGTGCATCATTACCCTTGTGTTGTCCAACATCTTTCACCATCTGAGAGTTTTTCTCTTTGGACACTCTACTCCATTACCTACCATATAGCTTCACCACAAGGGAAGAAGACCTCTGTTTAATTTTTAATTTTAAATAATTCAATAATTTTTATAAAATAAAATTTAAAAAATTATAAATATAAAAATTAATTTTTATATTATTTTTATTATTACTTTTGTTAAAATAAATTTTTATTTGCAAATTTTTAAAATTATTACATCTTTCATCATCAATAAAAATAAAATTTTATTCATTTATGATTGACTATATAGATCATCATACAAAATGTATGTGAGATGCATGGAATCAAAAAATATAGTGTGGATTGATCCACACCACACCTATAGAATGCCCTTGTGGGTGTGGGCTAGTTCAATCTACACAATTTATCCACAATTCAGAACAACTGTGGAATATGGTGTGGTGTGAATTAGTGTCTGCCATAATGTTGTGGTGTAGACCATTCTACAGTCACCAATTTCTTATTCACTTATAAAATACCCCCTAAATCATAGGCGAAAACACATTTTGTGAACTATAAATTGGAGAAAATATTTTTATTATGGTTTTAGATACAAAAACACATGTACAACCAAGGAATCTGTTTTGTGTTTTTAAATTTAGAACATAATTATTTTCTGGCCAGATGTTTAATTTGCATTTAGAACTCATAAGAACAATAATTCACATTTGAGATCACATTTCAATAGATCGTGATTTTCTAACTTATTATTTGATATTTGAGTTTAAATTGAAATCCCTTGTATTAGATTTGGGTATTATTGAATCTCATCGATAAATTAGATTAAAAATTATGAAAATGATATATGTTATTAACATATTTAAAATAAAGTTGATACTGTATATCATGAAAAAGGTGACCTCAGTATAACTTTACGAAATTCAAACCAACACTAATTAACTGATGGACAGATATTAATTATAAATGTAAATGTTTAAGTATTATCAGATTATGGGTTGGAAATGTGACCCATGAAATGACACGCTACAAATTAGTGGAGCATATTTTCATGGGCCCCATTTTATCTATAGGGCAAAAGTTCATGAGAATTGCGTACTTCATTTTTCTCCTTTTTAACATTCCCCTTTTGGTGGCAAAAAAGAAAAGAAAAATTCCCCTTTATTGGTTAGCGTAGGAAGTATAGGAAACTAGAACTCATTTTGGAATTTGGCAGGCTTAGGTAGGGGTAGTGTTTATTATTTGGTCCAGATGGCCGAATCAAATCAAACCAAACTGAAATTGGCAAGTTCGTTTGGTCTGGACTTTAAAATGTTTTTGTTTGATTTGGAAAATTTTTAAATTTTGATTTATAATTTCAGTTTGGTTTTCAAGAAATTAGATCAAATTGTAAATCTAACTATATATATATATATATATATATATATATATATATAGGTGTGTGTGTTTATTATTTAAAATTTTTATTGATTTTGGATCTCTGCCCCGTCAACACACTACCCCGTGAATTGAGAGCATCTTCCCCTATATAATATTATGTAAGAGGATAAGATGTTCTCCATGTGTAATTGCAATGTTATGTGGACAGGAGATCCGGACTCATTTTTATTAGGTTACACTCAATAAAGTGACCCACCTCGTATAAGAAATTGAACCCCTCAATAAAACAGTTTAGTTTGATTTTTATACTAAAATGGTTAGATTTGGTCTAATAAATTTTCAAACCATCATTTACAGGGTCTGATACTTTCTTCAAAACCAAACCGCACACGAGATCACCTTAGGCTTAGGCTTTGACAAACACAGATTTCCTACACTTATAACACCAGACAATAGGGATGTGGCTCAACTTAACCGGACCCGATTACTAAACCTTGGCAAACCAACCGCTATTCTCGATAAAATGTTATATTTAGGCCGGTTCCTTTGTTGGGAGGGATGAATTGATTAATCAGGTAATTAACCAATTTTCCCCACATTCTCACACTTTTTAGGCCCTACCAAAAAATAAATATCTCATAGAGTATTAATTACTCGTGGAGACTCCATAAAACATTATCCCACCTCTGTCTTTAGTCATAAGTGAAAGCGTGTCTAAATGCTGACACCAAAAATTATTTGAGTAAAGATTAGCTGAAAGGGCTGTAGAATCAATGATAATGTTCAATAGGATCCGCATTTTTTTACAGTGCGCCTATGAATTTATTATCATCGCCTTCAACTAATCTGAATTCAAATTATTTGAGCAACTTTTGCTTGGGTAAGCACACAACACTCTTAAACAAACGAGGCGTTATAAGTTTGCAATGAATATTATGCGTGGATTGGGTAAGGCCAGCATTGAATCCAACCCGACCAAGGTTATCCAAATCAGAGCTTACCTGAGCTGGCTCATTTAGGACTGTCAACGGGTTGGGTCTAGGCAGAACTGGAACCTACCTGATAAGAATTATTAAAGACTTAGAATTGAATCGAACCTAATATGATCTATAATTTTAGACTCAAGATCGAACCGATTGGTTCTTGGGACAATCAGGGTTTGACTCGATGGACCCGATTCATAATAAACTTATTAAAAATACTGTATATCAAAATTAGGTGGAACCGATTTTGGCTCGATAAAAACCCTAATCCAACCCATCAGTTTTAATTCTTGAAACAAACAACCGACCCAATTGGTCTGGGCCCATCGGGCCGCTGCTCCAACCTGACCCATTGACATCCCTAGATTAATCATTTAACCCGACCCATTGACAACTGACACCACAGACCAACAACTTCTAATTAGACTTGTTCATGGGCCAGGCCGGGCTCAGGTCGAGCTTTTACTCATCATTAGTGGAAATACGCTAGGCCCGAGCCCGAGCCCGAGCCTGAGCCCGGCCCGACCAATGGGCCTATAACTTGGGCCTGAGCCCGGCCCTGATAAAAAGCCTGAAGCCTGAGCCCGAGCCCAAAGCCCGACCTAATAAAAAAAGTTACAATTTTCCCTATTCAAATTAGAATTAAAAATTCAGATGGTTTTTTTTCCTATTTAAATGAACAATGGGCCTAGAAGATGGTTTTTTCCTTTTCTTTTACATTTTAAAACACGGTTTTACATTATTAAATCAAAAAAATTATGCAAATGGACATAATCCCATATCCCATTTTAAATCTAATTTTAGGTTGGGCCAGGCTATTTTGACAAAACTTGAGCCTGACTCGAATTTATTGTGAGCTGGGCTTTTTGGCCCAAATTTAAGTTCACGGGCCTATAAACATATTCAAACCCGTTTGGAGGCCGGTCCGATCCGTCGGGCCACCCGCCCCATGAACAGATTTACTTCTCATCAACTACGTACAGCGGTTGGCAGTGTAGAGTGTAGAGTTTAGGAAGAGAAAAACGCAGGAAAACTAGACATTTTGACCTTTCTACGAAGAAGGAGTAGAATTACCAAAATGGCCATGAGATCACATTTCACAACTTTTCGTTAAGCTGGCGACGTACGTCCTCCTTCGAATCTTTGGGTCTGACCGGATTGTGCTATAAACTCCAACCATAGCCCAACGCCAGTCGCCAGGCAGCTCTCTCTCTCTCTCTCACTTGTCCATTCCAAACGCCGCAACAACCCAAAACCAGTTCGGTCACGTCGCCGCTCTGGCGCCATCAATCCATGTGACCACTGACCGTCGACTATCTCGTCTTCCGTTCCACTGACGTAAATCTTATTTTATTCATTGATTTCTTTATTATTTTTTCTTATTCTTATTTTCTTTTCCATAACGAGAGAGAAAGGAGGGTCCAAGGCTTGACCCTCGATAAAAAAAGACACCTTTCTTTTGTTTTCGATAAATAATCGAAGTCATTCTTTTAGGGTTTGATCGATCGGAACGCCCCCGGCTTGCCGTTTGCGTTGTGGCATCCTCCAAGGTACCTCTTGTAGATCCTTGTTCCATTAATTCTTTTCTTTTCTTTTTGGTTTCTTGCTTGTTCTTTCTCCGTTGCTGTTCTATATCTCTTTTGAAATTTGTTGCTTTTAGCCGTTGTCGATGTTCAAATACGGTGCTTCTGTGTTATTTCATTGTTTAAAGCTTATCTTGTTTTGTTACATGATTTTGTTGTTTGGTGGTGGTGTTTGTACTTTGTAGTGGTCGTTTTCTTCGTTGTTGTCGTTGTGGTTTTGGGATCTTTCTGTCCTTTTGAAGCTAGGACTTGTTGCATTGTCTAATCCATCATTTGCTCGTTTTTTATTTAATCTAACTGATTATATTTAGGTTGTTCGTCTTCCCACTGGAAATGGGTTGCTTCGTTGACATTTTAATGATATGGTGAAATTGATCATTAGTGGCTGCAAATAATGGCCACCTAATTTAGAGCTGTCTGTAAAAGAAGGATTTTTTCCCATGTTCAAGGGGTTTTACTGGGCTGGATTTGTGTGGCCGACCATTTTGTTGAGCAGATTTGAGCTTAGCTTCGTTGAGTAGAACTGCAGGAGGATATTTTTTATCTGAATAATGTACCGGATTGCATCCTTTTTTATTTAAACAACACCCTTTCTGCGAGAGTCCTAATACTTCTTGGTATAGAAATCCAATCATGCATTTTCTTGTATCTCCTTGTTATTTTCGTGCATATTGTAGAGTCCAAAAGCAAAATTGCACCTGATTTTTCATCACGATGAGATATTTCTCGCAGGAGTTTCTGCAGGGGGAAAATATACCTTTGCTTATTTATTTTTATTGCTTATTTGATATTAGCGTTGCAGTTTAATATGATTAAGTTCCTTTCTTTGGGCATTAAATCCTAAAGCTCTTGCTGATTTGTTTTTATTAATCCGATTATGAACAGTTAGTTTGGTGCTATTTTAATGTGTACAAGGTTCCTCTTATAGGTCTTCCCATGACTACGAATTGTTTCTTTTATGTGCTTAAATATAAAACATGTAAATACATCATTCATTTTGACCTGCTTTATTCATTTAACCACGGCCATTTATTAGTTAAGCCTGTTATACAGAAGTACATATGTTTCAGCCAAAGAGCTACTTATTTTTATCTTGAGAAAGTACATATGTTTCAGTTAACAAAATTTAAGTTCCGTGGCATCTTACAGTGGTTGACTGTCATAGTGGTGATGACTTGAATTCCTTGCTTACTTTGAGGAATGGATTCGGAAGACAAAGTGCTTGCCAAAGGTATGACCTTTATTTTTCTTAAACCTTTTTCTTTACCAAATTTCTTCATTCTTTTGTTTTGATTGCACTATAGTACTTGATGGTTAATAATTGAAGATTAAGAAAGATGAAAATTATTGTTTAAGACATTGAGCAGAAGACCACATGTTAAATGTTTAAAGTAATGATAAATTCAAATGCCTAAGATGTAGTTACTGCAAGGTGACTGTAGGTTGCTTGTTGTGACTCTATGATGCAATTTGAGATGTTTAGTCATTCTATGATGCAATTTGAGATGTTTAGTCATTCTATGATGTAATTTGAGATGTTTAGTCATGATATATATATATATATATATATATATATTCTTTTATCTTCTGTTTAAGTGTCCATAAAGTCTGTTCACTTGTGTAAACTCCTAATTGTGCATTCACACACAGATATATTATTTGGTCTTAACTTTTAATTAATAAAGTATAATCCTATTTTAGTCATTGTGCGCCTTTGGTTTTATGAAGTTGCAATGTTTACACCTAGGTGCATGGGAGTGGTGCATTTTAAGTCATGTTCTACTCCTGAACCCAGGCACAGCTCCTTTAAAAATGTGTGCGTCTTTTCTAAATATGCCTTTACATGTTTACACTTTTGTAATGGTTTAACTAAAGAAGTAATATTACAACTAAATATCCCTTATGAAAAAAATACAACTACTATCTGATTCCTCTCATGAACTCATTTGGGATTCCCTTAAGGGTCCTTTATTGGAGGTGAAGGACCAATGCCTTAGGATTGGGAATTGAAGATGTTTAAGATCACACCAGCTACTTGAAGTAATTCAACTAGGAGATAAATAACAGATTGGAAGCTTTACATGTTTGAATTGTTGAATGCTTGAGGAACTTTGGTATGATCCATATGTGTTTTTGCTTTCACACCCATACTTTTGCTTCAAATTCGTTTTATATATAATACTTTTGTATTTTAATTTGGGTCAATGCTTTGATGGATGTTCCCTTGGAAAAGGAATCTCTAGTGTTGGTGGAGCATTTATGGGTCAGCAAGGGTAATATTAGCATGCTTTCCTTTTGCCCAAGTTGGCATGGTTCTTCTGTCATGGGAATTCTTGGCCCTTCACTCTGGCCTTAGACTTCTGTTCTCTTTGGGTAGTAAAAGAGTAGAGATTGAGGGTATTCTCACTTGATTACTGGTTGATATGTCATCACATCAAAGAGGCTAGAGTGTTGACTTCCATAGTAAACAGATTGTTCAAATATTCTGAGGTTGTCCAACTTTTTGATAGATAGCTTGGCTTGGAGTGGAGTGGGGAGGATGTTATTTCTGCTTCTTCTGTTCTAGATTAGATTTCTTGTTTCGTTTTTTTCTGCTTTGATATTCCTAATTTCCTTTTGAGTGGGGTCCTCTTGTTTATGGGGCAGCCTTTGTTTGTATTCCACTCTTTTGATCACTAATAATTTTTTCAATATGGATATACAAAATATTATAACATTAATTCAGTCAATAAATTTTCAATCATTATTAATCTTGTCAATAATGCTATTGGAATTTACAAGATGCAGCATCTCTATGGGATGCCTATGTATTTTCATTTCTTTTCTTTCTCTTTATCAGCTATTGTGACCTGACTATGGCTTTTAAATTGTAATTGATCACTTTTATACTTGAATTCAATATGGTTACAGGTTACTGATAAAAAATGTTTTGCTTTGATACTCCTCATTCATTCTGGGATATATTCCTTTGTCATTTGTAAGAAGAATATCATAAACACTTGCACCTTGTGGTTTGATTTTGTTGAGATTGTGGTCAAGCCGAAGGACATGAATGTTGCAAAATTTGAGAAGCCGCCTATAGATGGATACGTGAATCCTTTTTGCAATTCTGTTCTGTTCAGTGCCATATCCATTGTTAATCACCCTAACATACCCTTGCCCATACTAAACTTGGGCAATGATGATGAAAGGGAAACTTAGGATCCATAACCATGAGAATTTGTCAAAAGTTTTCATGCCGGCTACCAACCTGATTTAACCCTCCTTTATCTGGGCTTTGGGACTGGCAGTGTAATGACGCAACATATGTTTCATATCATTGAGTCATTTCTCCAGTAATTACATAAGATATGGTTAGCTAGAAGGGTGTGGCACAACGTAAAATCTTGATTGGGATTCTCAGGTGGTTTCTTCTTACGAGATATTCATATGAAATGGTAATGTGAAACTATAAGCATATTTCTTGGCTCAATTAAGCTTCAAATTAAGAAATATTGAGGATGAGGGTTTGGAAGTGAGTTGTATGACCTGTAGGGTAAAGAAGCTTTGTAAGGTTTTTCCTACAGTGTATCAGGTATCAGGCTATCGGCTGCTCTGTAGGTGGACCTGGATAGGGTTGACCCAAATCATCAGCCACTACAAAGCTACTTCTGCAGTACATGATAGAATCCACCATGGTCTCTGCTAGTGCCTGGATCGATTAGCCATTGTAGGTCAAGCTACTTGCCACTACATTCTGAAAACTTGTTTTTAGGATGTAGAGATAGGCTTGGGCTAAGGTTCTAAGAAATTGGGCCAAACAAAGTTCTAAATATCGATACAGACTGATATGCAAGGGTGTATCAGTCTGTATGCTTTATTTTTATTTATTTATTTTTTCGTACCTGTTCGGGGGGAAGTGGGGGGGGGTTGGTATAAGGCCTGTCTACCCCATGAAACAGGTCAAACCCTGAAACAATGCCTACAATAGTGTATCGGTGGATCACTGGTATGATATGTATGAGCTGATACATTGCGGAATTTTCATCCTTGGGGCTAAAGTGGTGTTTAAAACTAATATCATTAGACTATGATTTCTTAATGCCTGTACATCCCTAGCATGTTGGTGTTGGATGTGATAGTACCTGATATGATGACACCAGATATTGCATCTACAATTCTCCACAGGATTAACATTTCTAAAATATTTTAAACACTATTTTTAACAAATTGTACAATTAAAGATCTGCATATGTCTGAAATTTAATTAAATTTGGCAATGCATAGGTCTTAAAAAGTGACACTTGGCTTCACAAATTAGATATATAACTATGATATAAGCATTTCGTATGGGAGAGGAACTTGAGGAGAGGAGCATAGCTTATAAATTTCTCATTCTTTGCTAATGAAAATGAATAAAAAACCATGAATGTAAAAAAGGCTTGATACAAAGGTTCCCCCAGAAAACATCTTGTTTCAAAGTTTTAGTTTTTTTTTTTTTTTTTTTAATTTAACCAATAAAGTGGGCTTATGTTGTGGACCTGGAAAGATGTTTTGGGCTGAAAATTTTAATTGAATACACAGTGAGGAGAGGAACATGGGCTGCTTTTGATCTAGGGGGATTTCCTACATGACCTGCCACATTTCTGCCATGTGATGGCCGAAGGGATGATGTGGCCAATCTGAGCTGTCCATCAACAGGGCACTGTGGATTGTCCACCTGTTCAACTCTCTAGTCCACATCAACCCTGTACCCAAGCTTTTATTAATGTTCACAAATAATACTGGCCACTGAATGTTTTAATATTTTGACATTAATCTTGACCAAAGAAGGGATTTATTTTGGCCATGTGGGAATGGTTTTGGGCTTTTCAGTTTACCATGTGGAAGATTCTTTGGTGATTCAGCCGTCATTTTTAAGCAACCTAACTAATCAGGCCTGCTCCCTATATTTTATATATCAATCAATATTTTATTATGCACATCAGACCTATGCCTATATATACATATGGATAAACAAAAAATCTGAGCTAATTACTGGATAACTATTATACCCTCGATGCTTGTACAAGGGTTCTGTATCATGTTAGATACTTCAATTTTTAGTGTAAATTTCGTCACTGATACCGTATCCAGCTGTTTTTTTGCCATAACTGCTGGCTAATTTTAACATTTCTTGAATCACAGCATATTTTGGTTCCAGTAGGTTGTAATCCTTCTGATATGCAGATCAACTTGTTCCAATATCTTCTTCATGTTACCTCCCAGTGTTTTCTTGTCAGCCCCTTGTTATTCTTGGTGTTTCCTTTCTTTACATTAAGCAGATATCTCTATCCTATTCATACTCACAGAAACATTTCTGGCATCTAATTTCTGTGGTTTTCTTTCTTGAGTGTACTGAATTTCTGAACTTGTTCATGTCTTTAATAATTTATCTCAGATTCTTTGACTAATTTTTGTTGTTTCTACACCTACTGACTATCTTGTTCACCTTGTTTTGTTTCCAGTGTTTGGCATACAAAGCCTTTCTTCTAGTGCTCAAAGTACCCCAGAGAAAAAGGGACACTCAAGTGATGTCCCAGGAGGTCAGGAACTACTTCATGCATATCTCAAGTTGGGGGTAAAGAAGGAATTGCTTCAAACATGCTTTCATAAAGAGAAGAAACACTCTGCATCATCAAAATGTAAAATGAATGAACACCTTATCAAGACAAATAATAAAGGATTTAAGAATCAGGAACCACGAAAAACTTCTAGTCAGTTAACGTTGACCAACAATCATGCCCTTCTCTCTAGGAAGCAACCAAGGAAGGGTGAAAATCCTGTTCGACTCCCACCGGCTACAGAGCTTTCATCAGACGTTACATGTTCAAGCACTTGGATCTGTAAAAACTCTGCATGTAGAGCTGTCTTATCCATAGATGATACGTTTTGTAAGAGGTGCTCTTGCTGTATTTGTCACCTGTTTGATGACAACAAGGACCCTAGTCTTTGGTTGGTCTGTGCATCTGAATCTGGTAAAGGTGATTCATGTGGATTATCTTGCCACATTGAGTGTGCTCTCCAACGCCAAAAGGTAGGTGTTGTAAACCTTGGACAGCTGATGCAATTGGATGGGAGCTACTGTTGTGCTTCTTGTGGCAAAGTCACAGGGATACTAGGGTGAGTAATTTCTCTGCTGTGTATTGTTTTCCTTGCTAAATTTGGTGAATCTTTCTTATTTTTCCCCCTTTAATAATAAAAAGGTAAAGCATCAGGCAAGCGTGCACTTGTGGTCTGATTATTTATTGGATTAATACAGGAGTATTGCTAAGTAAATAAGCAAAAGATCAATTATTGGTGATTTCAACTTAACAATAGATTTTGTCTCCTCTGGACTGATTTTGTTGCTTTGATTTGAGTATTTCCTGCAGATCTTGGAAGAAGCAGTTGATAATAGCAAAAGATGCCCGGCGTGTAGATGTTCTCTGCTACAGGATATCCTTGAGTAACCGTCTCCTAGATGGAACTTGCAGGTTTAAAGAACTACTCGAAATTGTAGGAGATGCTAAGGTCAAGCTTGAAAAGGAGGTTGGGCCAGTGAGCGGAGTTTCAGCCAAGATGGCACGGGGCATTGTTAGCAGGCTTTCAGTTGCTGGCGATGTGCAGAAGCTTTGCTCACTTGCAATTGAAAAGGCAGATGCATGGCTAAACACCATATCTAATGCTAAACCACGTGATAGAGGTGAGGTTCCTCGGCTACTCAACCCTTTTTCCATTGAATTGATTCAACACATTTTGACTGAAAGAATAAACCTCTTTCTTTGTTTTCATTGCCAGAGGATTCGCTTCCTGCTGCTTGCAGGTTTCAGTTTGAAGAAGTTACATCTTCATCTGTTGTTATTGTATTGAAAGAACTGTCCTCCATATCAGATGCTATTAAGGGCTACAAGCTCTGGTACTGCAAGAGTAGAGAGGAGTCACATCCCAAAGAGCCTATTTGTGTCTTTCCAAGAGCTCAGAGAAGAATTCTGATATCAAATCTGCAGCCCTGCACAGAATATGCTTTTCGAATAGTATCATATACAGAGACTGGTGATTGGGGTCATTCAGAGGCAAAGATTTTTACCAAAAGTGTGGAGATAATCCACAAGAGTACTGATTCAACAGCAGCCATGGATTGTAAGAATGAGAATTTGCATGTGGAAGGAAGCTCATCTAGTGCCAAGAGAGAGCCAAAGATGACAATGGCAACTGGATCTTCTGATTTCAAAGTTCGAGACCTTGGAAAGATCTTACGGCTTGCTTGGGCACAAGAAGATGGTTGCCTTGATGGGTTTTGCAGCGCAGATATGGAAGGATGCTGTGGTGGAAACACTACAGTGAAACCTGAAATTTTTGAAGAAGATCAACCCCCATTTGCTCCACGAGCGCTTGATTTGAATGTTGTCTCAGTGCCCGATCTAAATGCAGATCTAACTCCACCATTGGAGTTCTCCAGGGAGGAAGATATTGGTTGCACTTCTGAGCGGATTGTCGAGGTTGATGACGATGTCATTTCTCGAGGGGAAGAGAAGAATAGACAAGCTGGATCAAACGGAAGTGGTGATTCTCAGACATGGGCAGTTACGCCCATTAGAGAAGTGCATGCTGTTGAGTCCCGAACGGAGTTGTCTAGGAAGCAGAAACCTAGTGCAAATGAAGAGACAAACGACTGTGATAGCACTCTAATTAATGTTTCACCATTACAATTCTCTAGTAGGTCTAATCACTTCGATGGGAGCTATGAGTACTGTGTAAAGATCATCCGATGGTTAGAATGTGGGGGTCACATTGAACATGAGTTCAGGATGAAATTCCTGACTTGGTTTAGCCTTAGATCAACTGAGCAGGAGCGTAGGGTGGTAAACACCTTTATTCAGACTCTGATTGATGACCCAAGTTGCTTAGCAGGGCAGTTGGTTGACTCCTTTCTAGATATCATTTCCAGCAAGAGGCCACGTAATGGTTTCTGTAGTAAGCTTTGGCACTGAATCAAGGGAACAACTAAATGGATGCCATTGTTTCTCTATGTACAGGCATTTTATGCTGATCTTAGGAAGCTATCATATTAACTGGGGGAAGTCTGTCAAGCTGGAGATTTTGTGTTTGCTGCCTGCCGGGATGATTGGTTCATTTGATATTCACGAAAGAGGGCCTTGAACCAGAGATTTTGTTTTGGAGAAGGTGCTCTGTATTGTTTCCCACGCTCATTGACAAATTGAAGCAGTGGAATTATTTCAATCATATGGGACTCAGATCCTGTTATTCTTGCTCTTTGACTCTTATTAACTTATTCACAGATTAGTATATTAATGGATTATGGGGAGTTGATATACTTTGCATTAGAGATATATTTATATATTCCCCATAACGGGCCACTCTTTTTTATGAAGGATTGAGCTATCAAAATCAGATAGATGCATGTTATAAAGGTGGCCTGATCTTCTAATATTACTCTCTGTTATCACACGGGGAGATGAAGACGCACTTGTCCTTCAATCACGGGCTCATGGAGAGGATTAAGCACAGAAAGAAGTCTCTGCTTCATGTATTATGAAGCGTCAAGCGACCTCAATCTTCTCCCACAAAGTTTGTGGTGTATCGTATCGGTGTATCCTTGCATCTCCATGGTGTTTGAATCTAAAGTATTTTAGGTTGGAACACAAACACCATGTTTATACTTGAATCCTGTTTCATGGGAGATGTGTTATTGCGTCCAATTTAGGTTGGAACACAAACACCATGCCGACAAGTGAGCTGTTGCATTCCGGAATCTATTAACAAAACATAAGTACACGGAAAAGAAAAAATGCCAACATCCGAATATGCTTGACTGAAATGAAGATATCAATTGGAACTTAGTATTGAAGTGCTTTGTTACAACTTACAAGTTGAAGGGGTAATTAAAGGGCCATGGTACGTATTAGATCAAAAAAGACATGCGCTGAAGTAGCAAAAAATGATTAAACCACTTGTAATTTAATCATAGATATGACATACAAAATAGTGAAAATGTGAAATAATGGTGAAATAGGATTCGTGTAACCGATCTCAATCCCATAGAGTTAGGATGAGGCTTTGAATGACGATGGCAGTGACATTCAAATAGATTTACCATTCATTTATATAATACGTTATTCATTTTTGGATACACTAATCATTCCAATTTATATCAGAAAGTTCATACAAGTATAAATTACAATTGTCTCTTGTTTAAATTGCAGATTGCAATGTATTACTATTACCTCACATTGTTGAAGTATGTAATTTTTTATGTGTTTATACCTTATCTGTAGCCAATGGAGCTCCAAAATTTGTGTTATTGGTGTATTTTTATTAGATTATTAAGGTTTCCCTACCATTATCTATCTATGTTTTAATTATTTTATCTTCTCTTGGTATATCTTAGGCGTATATTAATTGCCAAAAATTAAAAAAAGAATCTTTGAACCTTGAAGTTATTTATTCAAGAAACTTTGTATTTGTATTTATTGGTGAACTCAGAAAGTAAATTTGTATTTTGGAGACTGGAGTTGTGATATTTTTTTTTCTGGAAATTCTTCGTTATTTATTTATAATTGTTTAAACAAGAACTCTTCTTGCCTGATGTAATCCAGGAAGATTGTTGCAGCATAGAAGACTTAAAAACAAAGAAAACACAGAAATATGTTGATTTCACAGACTTTTGTCAGACTAAAAGGGAGTCTCTTTGGGATTGGACCAAACAAGAAGTTGTTGAAGATCAAGAAAACTGTAAGAAGGCATTAGTATTTTAGCAGATCAAAGGTTGTAGTTTGTAAGATGGTTATGGCTTTTGAGTTTAGATGTATGATGGTGGGGTTTTGTTGTGGTTCTTGTCTTTTCTGGTAGGGGTGGATTCGAGCCGAGCCGAGCCGAATAGTATTAAATGTATGAATGTAGTGTTGCCAGATAAGCAAAAGTGAAATAGAGTGCAAATTTACCCTGAACCAGGACCTATACTCCATTTGCATTGTTTCCAAACGCAACCTTAAAAAACAAACAAAAAATATATTATTGGTTGTATATGTATTTTTTTTTATTTTTTTATTTTTGATTTTTAGGGCCTGTTTAGAAACACGGAACTGAAAATTCAGTTAAGCTGGTTCAACTGCTTTGAAACACTCTACATAAACAATTAAAAGAGGCTGGAGCCGACAACCCTTGAAATGACTGACTAATAACTGATTTGGGCTCTCTGGATTTTTTACCATAGATATATTATAGGCTATCCATGTGGGCACTTAATATTTATTTTTCTTTCTTCTTTTTCAAAATAAACCCTCCTCACCCAAAGCTTTTATATTATAATCAATGAGTTGTAGTTCCAACATGTTTTAACATGATCTATGTCCCGCACATGTTCCAACATAATCAATCTCAACATCTCTTAGCATTCTTGTGGACTTGGCTACCCGAATAGGAATGTCAATTGATCGGGCCTGATTCGGTACAGCTTGTACCAGTATCGAACTGATTACTTTATTGGGACAAATCATAGACTTGAAACCATCCCGATTAATAATCGGGATAGTCAAGTTCGACCCAATAGACCCGATTATATTTGAGATATATAATTTTTTATATAAATAATAATTTAAAATATGATTTTTGATAATATAACTTTAATCAAAATGTTTTAAAACAGTAAATTATTTATATGTTAATAATCCATTTTTTAACAAAGTCTTATATTGTCTATCAAGTTTATCCTTTCAGACAAGAAACATAATAAAAATTACAAAAAAAATAAAAAAAAAACTTTTATATATTTTTAATAAAATAATTGGCTCGGGCCTGAATCAATTTGAAACAAGCAAGAACTAGAGTCTACCCAATTATTGATCGGGATAAAATAAGTAATTCAGTTTGGAAAAAAAGCAAATACAAATATATAGAATGCAAAGCCTTGTATTTTATATTATTTTGTATGAATTTACATTGTATATTTATATTTATACTCCTTCCAAACTAACCCTTAAATAACAATAAAACCAAAACCAATATAACCGATTCGGTTCGGTCAACCGGATAGAACCGACCCATTGCCAGCCCTATACCCGAGTATAAAGCCTTCGAGTCCAACGTGTAAAAGTTTTGTCACATCGCAAAGATGCCCCCGCAATAAGTTTGAAAACATACTTCGTTTTTCGTAATTTCCTAAAATAGGAGGGTATTTCAGTAGTTTCAATTAATATTACCATGTGATATAAGGTGATTCGATTTGAATGATTGTCTGACAAGATAACTCTCCGAGGTTCAAAGGCTCGCAGTTTCAGACCACGACTCTCAAATTATTCGGCTATTCCATCTCTCTCTCTCTCTCTGCACAGGTTCAGAGTTTAGACAACAAATGCAACTTCTTCAGGCTCCATCCTTGTCCAATATCACATTACTAAGCACAACATCGTCATTAAATCGAGGTATTTATTTTCTTGTTCTGCTGTGCTCGGTGTCCACATTGTCACTTAAGTTACTTACAACTTACCTTTCTTCTTTTCTGAAACTTCTGTAGGATTTCTTTCACCAAAGAAATCGTTCGATATTTCCACCGTTAATTGTTCCATTTCATCTCAAAGACATGAAGGATTTGTATGGCTGTTGCGTAGTCAGTCTATTTCAAGCACAGTTACCACTAGAGCTGCTTCTGTTAAAGGTGATTTCTACCTCCAAAGGAAACCAAGATTCCGTCCTTGAGTCATAACAAAACCCAGATCGCTAATTTGCACGACGTGTTGAATATGTGTAGTTAATCTACTGTTGTATGGTGCATAGTCTATACTAGTTCAACAAAGTAAATCAAATGAGGATTAACACTTTCAGTTCAGCATGGTTGTCAAGGCGACAGGGCGCCCTTGGGGGCTCGTCTCGCCAGTTTCCACCAAAACTTTACCATTATCCTCGAGTTATTCAACTCAAATTGGCTTTAATCCCAACTATTTACGGTGGCTATTATCCTCTAGTTAATCTATTACTGTATTTTACTTGTTGTCTTGGCAAATTTTCATTGTCTGTATAATTTTGTTTTATGTCTATAATTTCTCACTGTTCTTTGTCGTTTTGTAGCTGATGCTTCCACAGTATCTATTGGCACTGCTGAGAATGATGTATTGGCAGTCTTATCCCAGATCATTGATCCAGATTTTGGGACAGATATTGTATCGTGTGGGTTTGTGAAAGATCTGCATATCAATGAGACCTTGGGTGAGGTAAATAAGGAACGTGAATAGTGTAAAACTTTCATAATTTTATTCTAACTAGTGTTGTTTTCAAATGCTAATATTTTCCACCTTTGCACATGGGAGATATTGTTTTCACTAAAAATTCTAAGTTTTCATGTTTCAGGTTTCATTTCGTTTGGAGCTTACTACACCAGCATGTCCAATCAAGGACATGGTAATTGACATACAACCACCACTGTTTGATCAAGAACTGCTGTTTGTTTCAAATGGTAGATGTTTTTTTCTTCTTTCCATTACTAATTATGGGAACTTGTGGAAGAACATCTACATTTTTATTCTTAAATTCTTTCCTTATTTTCTTTTAATCCAAATGTTATATCTTGTTCTGCGATTAGATATATCTATAAGGGCTTCTGGTTACAGCATCTAACTTTAATTTGTTTTGAACACATTTTCTTTCTCCCCCATTTTTCTTTTATTAGATTAATCCCTAGGTCGTTTCAGTAAGAGGTTTTGTTCAACACAATATTAACAAGATTCAATGTGTTGCAGTTTGAACAGAAGGCAAATGAGGTGGTGGCAATGCTTCCTTGGGTTAAAAAGGTTAATATAACTATGTCAGCACAACCTGCAAGACCTGTTTTTGAAGGGCAACTTCCAATTGGCCTGCAAACTATTTCTAATATTGTTGCAGTTTCAAGTTGCAAGGTAGTGTGTTCCCAAGCTGTAGCTTGTTAGGTTCTATTTTTTCTGTATGCTTTGATTTGGGGTTTTTATGACATTTAACTTCTGTGTTGAACAAGTGAAAGTGGTCATGGGGCAAGCAGATTCCTATCATTTCATTCCTTTTTGAATGATGTGCCCTTTATATATATATATATATATCTGGTTTCCATATTTATTGCTACGGAATTATTTGAAGCTGTTCAGGGAGGTGTGGGAAAATCAACTGTTGCTGTAAATCTTGCATATACTTTGGCTGGTATGGGTGCTAGAGTTGGCATCTTTGATGCTGATGTCTATGGGCCAAGCTTACCAACAATGGTTTCCCCTGAAAACCGTCTGTTAGAAATGGTAATTTTTCTCGTGTTTTGTTGATGTTAAATTCATTGTACATAAGATTCTATGGTAATGACTCTGAACAAGCTGCCTTCAGAACCCAGAGAAGAGAAGCATAATTCCCACAGAATACTTGGGTGTGAAGTTGGTATCTTTTGGGTTTGCTGGACAAGGACGTGCAATAATGAGAGGTCCAATGGTTTCTGGGGTCATCAACCAACTACTAACTACTTCTGAATGGTATGTTGTTTCTTTACAGACACCCATATTGAAGTGAAAAAGAAATATCATCTATTTTTTTTTTCCAAGTTGTAAAAATTCATTAGTTTAACTTTATTATTTTATATCAAAGTTTGACTTACAACTTCGTGAAACTATAATGACATGCAACTTTTATGAAGCATGAATTAACCAATCATTTTTATGTTGTCTTGAAATTACTACAATGGTTTATACTCCTACTTGCATCTAATTTCCAAAACCAAATTACTTACAGTTGCTAGCTAAATCCACATAAAATCCTATATTATGAAATGCTATTGTCATAATAAATAAGCCCACTTATGTTCGTATTAAACCTGTTTATTGTCCATTTTGCTAACCCTCCCAAGCCAAACCAACCAACAGACAAATTGGAACCTATGGGAGGGTTCTATATGCTCCACAGTGTTTTCTTTTTCATCATCATTATCATCTAAGCCTTGTCCCAACTATATGTGGTTGGCTACATGAATCCTGTTTCACCATCCTGTTCTGTTAAGTGTCATATCTTTCAAATTATGAACACTTAATCATTTCTTACTACTTCCACCCAAGTCCCTTTTTGGTCTGCCCTAGCTCTTCTACCCTTAAACTTGTAACTACTTCTAACGGGTGCTGTAGATGGTCTTCTGTGCAGCTTTGTTTTCTTTTTCTTCTTTTTAATTTTGAGTATAATATTCTTGCCCTTGTGCCTCAAGTTCAAGCCTGATTCCTGGGCAAGCATTAATAACTGGTAGGGCTGTCAATGGGTTGGGTCTGGGCCGGGTCCAGGTAGAACTGGAACTGACCTGATAAGAAATAGTAAGGACCTGGAACTGAACCGGACCTGATAGGGTCTGTAATTTTAGACCTGGAACCAAACTGATCGTTCTTGGGACAATTGGGTCTGACCTGATTATAATAAGCCTACTGAAAATATTATATATAATATTATATATATATATATAGGGTTGGGTATGAGTTGGTTTGGGACTTGGTGGAACCGGTTCCTAGCTGATAAGAATCGGGACAATATATCAGGAACCAGAACCGACCCAATTGGTTCAGGTCTTTCGGGTCCAACCCGACCCATTGAGGCATTGACAGCCCTAATAACTGGGCAAGTGCTTGGCTTGCCACACCCTGGTGCTCCATCAACTAGATTTTAAGAAACTTCTGGTATTCTGATATCTCAAGTGTGTGTTTTTGAAATCCTACTCCTGGGATTCAGAAGTCACAGTTCAAATAAATTTAGAAAAATACTCATAGTAGTGTGTCCCATTTGTGGTTAGCTAATACTCAACAATGAATTTCAGCTTTTTGGAGTTTATTTTTCCCAAAATTTTAACATGCTAATACGCAGTTTCTGGTGACTGTGCAGGGGAGAGTTAGACTATCTTGTTATTGATATGCCTCCTGGGACTGGAGATATCCAACTCACTCTGTGCCAGGTCTTACTTCTCATAATTTCATTTTGTTTGACATAAAAAAAAACTATTAGTATTATAGTTAAATACTTCAAGAACCATCTTCATAGGGTTTGATGCATTTGAGTAGTCAAGAGTTGTCAACGGCACTTGCATTATCCTTTTTTAACTTGCATGGAATTAAATATGGCCATAAATAGAGAGAAAATATTTATTTTTGTTGATTCTAGTAAAATTCTGTGATCTACATATTTATGTTGGTTGTAATAACAACCATCTTCCTTGAGCTTTCTTCTTCTTGATGCTTCCTACATTTTGACTTAGAAGTTCAACTTCCCAGGTTGTCCCTTTGACCGCTGCTGTGATTGTTACTACCCCTCAAAAACTAGCATTCATTGATGTTGCGAAAGGAGTCCGCATGTTTTCTAAGCTTAAGGTGAGCAATTTATATGTAAGAATCAATTACCTGTTTCCCATTAATATATCTATTATTTTCTATGTATCAATTAAAAAAAATGCAATTATCAACATGTAAAACAATGCTCTTGGAAGGTACATTTTATATACTATTTTCCATATTTTCATACTTCTCGAAAATGCTTTCTTGTGTGTGTTCTCCAGGTGCCATGTGTTGCTGTTGTTGAAAATATGTGCCACTTTGATGCTGATGGGAAACGCTACTACCCATTTGGTAGGGGCTCAGGTTCTCAGGCATGTAACTTATTGCAGAGTTTGTATCATGAACCAATGTTCTTTACCAATCTTTAAATGCTCTAGGTGAATAATATGACATCAAGATTCAGATGAACTCTAATGAATCCACCCATGTATATGCAGGTTGTTCAGCAATTTGGAATCCCACATCTATTTGATCTTCCCATTAGACCAACTGTATGTGCATGAGGTTTCTTCTGTTCTTACTAAATGAAGATGTTGTTTTGGTATTAAGCATAATGGAAAGGTGAAACAGGATTCATGTAGTCGATCCCATATAGTTGGGATAAGGCTTAGATGATGATGATGATCATCATCATTCATTTTATTTGCATTACATATCATTGATATCTGATAGTTCTTTTTATTAATCACACTTTATACTCATGTATTTCTAAGGTACTCATTGTTTAATTGAATTCGTTTCGTTGAGTGGGCATTACCTTATTCTATGAATTCTTATTTTTAACTGAGCTGGCCTTGAACTTCCATTATGACCATCCAATCCATGTATCACTGGGTACATGTTAAAGAACCAATCTAAAATTCCTTCATCTTAGAGTTTAACTCTTTGCAAAAAACTACTAAATATATATTTTTTTCTTTTTTTTCTCTCTGTTTCATTTCCCTCTTTTCCTGCCTGCTTAGAGCTCAATTTTCCAGAACAAAATTTCTTTTATGGCGGGTCTTTATTAATGGGTTCAACTTGATATCAGAAAAACTTGTAACCAATCAACCGATATCAAAAAGTGGTAACCAATCAGGTGGTATTTATCAAAATTCATGGGAGGGTTTTGACTGGTCAAAGCTCTTTCGGTATCATGTCTTTCCAGCAGCATATGTTTTTCCTTTGTCAATATTTTCTTGGAAAATTATTTGGATAAAGATCTTCAGTTTGATTGTTTCCTTACACTATCTCCTTTATTTTTCTGTTTTGGCTCCATCATTTATTAGTTACAACCCTTGTAAATATTTCCTTACTTTTATCCACTTTTATCCATTTTCCTTGTTGGGATACAAGTGTGGCTTATTGAGGCCTGGTTTGTTCTCCAATAAAAACTGAATGTTATTAAACAGTAATACATTTTCCATGTCTGAAAGTGCTTTGTGATTAATGTTTTGTTAATTCAAACAATTATCTTTTGACCTAACATTTATTTTACCAGCTATCTGCTTCTGGAGATAGTGGGATGCCTGAAGTAGTAGCTGACCCTCAAGGTGAAGTTGCTAGAACATTTCAGGAGCTTGGAGTTTGTGTTGTCCAGCAGTGTGCAAAAATTCGCCAACAAGGTAAACAAACAGATAATGGGAAAAGTTTGAAGGAAGATAGTAACTATAAATTGGTATTGATTGATATTGTGTTTATGCTGCTTATAATGATCAAGAGGTTCATTGACTTCATTCAGCGTTCATGTTCATCCTCATTTTTGTTTCCCTATTTTCTTTTTTCAGTATCAACAGCTGTAACATATGATAAATCTATCAAAGCAATCCGGGTGAAGGTACCAGATTCAGACGAAGAGTTCTTCCTGCATCCTGCTACTGTGAGACGAAATGACCAGTCTTCCCAGAGTATTGTATGTGAACTTGACCTTTAACATTAATCTAGCATTCTTAGTTATACGGTTATACTTACATGAAATACTTTATTTTCTGCCTTTGTCAAGGACTTAAATTGGTCTCATGGCACTTTTCAACCCTCCCCCCAGTTCTCATATACAGAACATGTAAATACTGAATGAATCCACAATATATTTTTTTATGGTAGAGATAATAACAATGATAATGACGATGATATAATTATGACATGATAGTTGCAGAAAGAAAGGGACTGATTTCCTGAAGTTACAAATTGGTGTCTTCTACATCTTTTGTAGAGACAACATATTTGTATGCATGATTACGTTATAGATTTAAGGAAAGGAATGAGGCTCTACTATGAAAGTGGTTATGGAGGTTCCCACACGAAACAAACAGGTTGTGGCACAAGATTGTGACTAGTATACATGGGCTCTCAGAGAATGGTTGGGATGCTGGAGTGTTAGTGCTTCACCTTGGAAAACGACTCACAAACTCCTTCCTTTGCTCCTCAATCATGTCAGGTTTGATCTCAATTCATGTAACAAAGTTAAATTTTGGAAAGATGTGTGGGTGGGTGACTCTTCTTTAAAGACCTTATTCCCCTCAATATATGCCCTGTCCTATCTTAAGGGCAAACTGGTTGCTGATTTCCTTTCCCCTTCTCCTTCACAATTTGGTTTTGCTTGGAATCTGGGTCTTCATAGAAATGTGAGAGATTCGGAGCTGGATTTGGTGTCTTCTATTATTCAGCTGCTTGACGGGGTATTTATTGATCTTACTAAGCAAGATACTAGACTCTGGACTCCTAATCCCTTTGGAGCTTTCAGTTGTGCGCCCTTTTTCAAAACCTTGACCTATCCTCAACCTGGGGTACAATTCCTAGTCCAAGAAGTTTGGTGTTGTCCTATTCCCCCCAAAGTGGCTGTTTTCTGTTGGGAGGTTTACCATGGTACAATTAACACCTGTGATCTGATGCAGAGGAAGAGGCCTGGATGGTGCCTTTCACCCAATTGGTGCTGCTTGTGTGAATCAAATGGTGAAACTGCTCATCATATTTTTGTTTCCTGTCCTGTTGCTAGCTGCATTCGGAATGGTTCTTTTCTCTCTTTGGATGCAGGTGGGATACCCGGTGAGCTTGGGAAGATTGTTTGACGCCTCCACTTTCAGGTGGCCAAAAAGAAGAGGAAGAACTCTGTGGAGATGCACACGGCAACAGTGCTTTGGATGTTATGGGAGGAAAGAAATTTGAGAATTTTTTAAGGAAAGAAAAGGTGTAAGGAATTACTGATAGAAGGGATTATGATAAAAGTGATCTCATGGGTAAAATCTATGGGATTATTCTCAGACTTTATTGCGGATGATATAATCAGGAACTGGAGGTCTGTAGCATCCTCGTCATCAGCAAAGTAGAAGGTTTTAAGAAATGGGGATCCTCCTGATTCTCAAATTAAACTTTGATGGGAGCAGCTTTGGCAACCCAGGTGTGGCTGGAATTGGTGGGGTCATAAGAGATGACATGGGAAAGTAGTGGGGCTATATTCTGGTCCTATTGAATGGGGAGACTCCATTACAGCTGAACTAAAAGCAGTGGTCTTTGGAATACAAAAAGCCATGGAAATAGGTGTGAGAAATCTGGTTGTAGAAGGTGATTCCAAAGTAATTATAAGCTGGCTGAAGCAGAATGGAAAGACTCCATGGGTATTCAGAAATGAGATCAAGAAACTTAATCACATTACCAAGGACATGCAGTTATTATTTCAGTGGACTCCAAGAGCAGCAAATGGGTTTGCGGACCAGCTAGTGAAGCAAGGGGCTAATATGGAACATTTTTTTGGGCTTAGTTGTAAGGCTGTAAAGCAAAATCTTAGGTGGAAATTTTAAAGTCTAAGGGGTTGCCAAGGCTACTCAATTTCTGTACTAATTCTCATCTCATTTTTCTTAATAAAATCATCTTTGCTGATAAAAAATGATTACATTATAGATTTACAATTAACATATTGTGGTGGATAATGATGCAAAATTATCAATATTGTACCTAAAATTGCAAGATAATACAATACATATCTTATATTGTTAATGCATGATTATTGTTCTTCAAACCAAGTTCCCCGTTATTTCTGTAATGGATCAGGAATTGCTTTTCAACATATTGATACCAATCCTTGCTACTTTGATCAAGTAAACTGCATAACTAAGTGCTATCTATGTATTTCACTTTGTACTACTAGAGGTAAACTCAACCTAATATGCAAGGTTTGAAGTATCGATATGTATCAGTGTGTATCATACAATATGTACTGGTTGTGAACCCACTGATACGCTAAATATCAATAAGTGGGTGATTGCAACCATTTCAAACTTAAATAGGTGATGTGACATCACCACTGACAAACTACCATCCAAAAAAGTCAAAAAACAAAGGGTTTCCATTGAATGAAACTCTTGGTAGTTGGTACACAATTTTTGCATATCAAGAGTATCAATACTTTGAACGATGCCTACATGATCAGGAAGTAGTATCATGTTATATACAGCATTTGAGTCTCGATGGCTCCAAAGTCCAAGAAAGTAATGCTTATATTTGTATATTAACTAGGTATTCGTAAATCTAAAGTTGTTTTTGTTTGAATTTAGCTATTTGTTTTGTATGTGAGAACATATTTTTTCTTATTTTTGTTTTAGTTGTGATTCTTTTTTTTTTTTTTTTTTTTGTATCAGGATGAGTGGACTGGGGAGCAAAAACTGCAATATACTGATGTTCCTGAAGATATTGAGCCAGAAGATATCCGGCCAATGGGAAATTATGCTGTTTCCATAACATGGCCGGATGGATTTATGCAGGTGATTTTATACTTATTGGGGGTCAGAAAAGGAATTTATGTGATGCGTGTATCCTGTCATATAAATGTACTCAGCAAAATATCATGCATAGGGGCTGGGGTTACATCTATGTTTCCCTGGTATGGCAAGGACACAGCTGGGTACAGTATCAGATATGAAACTTACATTGAAAGCTGAAGTATCTGACATGATGCTGCACCCTTGAACAGGTATCTGGGTATCATAGGGTTAAATCAATATCCAACCCTGGTACAAAACAAGCTTCTTCATGCCACTTTACCCTTCAATAGGATCATAATTAATTGCCAGTATGTCATTGCATAAAGCATCAGCGTATGCTAATTTTTATGCTGACCTCAAGATACCTCCAATGGTTATGAAGCCTTGGTTGGAAACAAATAAAAAAAAAGGATAGATAATTCAATATACAAAACATTCACCATGTCCCACTAACTTTAGCATTTGTGATCTTGGCATTTTCTCATCAATTTAGTAACTTGAACATTTTTATGTTGTTCTGTAGATTGCTCCCTATGATCAATTGCAAACCATGGAGCGACTAGTTCATGTTTGCAAACCAGCTCCTGCACAGGTAAAGGCCCCCATCAATGCTAAATTTATAGACAGAAAATGGGTTTCTATAGTACAGTGATGGCTTATGTATGCAGGTTAGACAATTTTCTTGGAAGCCATAGTAGAATTAATTGAGTTGAATCATTCATCATGTTTTGACTCAGTCCACATCTTCTGTTAGATGGATGATGCTTAGTCTTTTCTCACTAATTCAACCAGTGGAATTTTAGTCTGCTCTTGTCCTCTCAAAGTATGCTTGCACCATATCAGTTCCTCTGACAGGTGCTCTTTGGTGCATGAGAAAACCAACTAATGTAGAGGCTGGTAGATTAAAGGCAATGTCGATGGGTAGTCTTGCTTCAAATTCCAATAAAGTATGCTCTGAATTTATGGGAAATTCCAGAGAATAGTTGCTGGTTTTCTTCTAGTAGAAGAGAACTAGTAGAAAATAAAAAAAAAAGGAAAATAAAAGAAGAATCACGTTTCAAGAAGAGAAGAAAGATTAAATATATAAGAAAAAAACTATCTCAATCAATTCGCATTCCATTCTTATTCAATTTTGCTATTCTGGAAGGATTTGTATTTCTATATAGAACTCCTCAAAGCTTAGAAAATTTACAATTACTAAAACTGGAGCTGATTCCCAAGTCGTAATTAGAATCCTGGAAACTCCTAAGAATAAAAATTCAGAAAATAGAAACACATAAAAATGGTAGTTGACTTTAATATTTTCCTAAACAAAAAAGGAAACTACTAATTGCAGATTTTCTAATAAATAATAATATCTGGTTAAAAAATTAGGAGCTATAAACTTAGAAAATCCTGCCAGCATCTAAATCTGGGTTCAGCCATTGGTTCCTCCTCTGATATGTTTTAGTAAATAAAGGGCAGCCCAGTGCATGAGGTTCTCCCGCCAGTGTGGGGTCTGGGGATGGACAGATGTACATAGCCTTACCCCTGCAGGTACACAAAGAGGCCCGTTTCCAAGATTCAAACCCTGGCCACCCAGGTCACAATGGAGAAACCCTACGGTTGTGCTAAGGCCCACCATCGAATTGTTATAAATATGTTCTTTATTTGTTCTTCCTAATTTTCCCACCCATCTCTATATCTAAGAAGGTTTTATCATATGGAGTTCTCTTGATTTCCAATTTGCCCTGCTTGGTTGATCTTAATGCTGTCTTTTGTAACTTCATCCTCAACTCGTGTACTATGGGCATCTTGCAACACTCTAGAAGCATATTCGTACCTCATTATTTGTTAATTGGATATGACTGGATGCAAATCAGGTAGCTGATTTGAAGAATCTACAGTGCATTAGCCTGGGTCCTGCACTGGGTCCATTCAAATTTTAATAAATGCCTAGCCCAAGCCTGTTCAAATTGCACCCCGAGATGTGAAGCATTATTTTTAATGTTTCTTCATTACGGATACTTGAATCTAGATAATGAATGGATGCTTTAGATAGTGGTTTTCCATCAGTTTTAATTGTTATTTCGTTCTTGTATTACTATTTTTGGGAAAAATCATACACCAAATATCATTAGTGCAACTTAAATCATTTATAACCAATGCAAATCTATGTGAGCATGTGAGTACAATGTTGTACACCCATTACTGATTACGCACCTGCTCTAGGGCTCTTTGACAAGGAACTCCTGTCTTTCACCCCTAGTGTTTTCAAATGGTTATTTCTTCAGCATTCAAGTGTCATATAAATTTATCTATTTAAGGCTCATGTACTAGTCGAAAGCCCAAATTTGTCTGTAAAAAATTTATTGTATATTTTCTTTAATTTCATGAAAATCATGTGAAAATCTTGCCTATTCTCGCTAAATGTCTCAATCAATTGCCCAAGTAAAAAATGTAGCCTATATGGTTAATTTCCCAAGACAAAGCAAGACTGGTAAGTTTCACCTTTTGATTCATAAACAATTTGTCAAATAATTGGGTATAGCTCATAGTTGTCAAGGCGTCGCCTAGGCGATTAGGCGCCATTGGCTGGGTGCCTCGCCCAAACGCCTTGACTTTTAGCAATCAGGCGCCTTTTTATGCGATTAAGCGCTCGCCTAGGCGACAAAAATGACAAGGCGGGTACCTTTTATAATATCATTTATATTGGTGTATCTTATTAATGTATGTGTTAATACATTTTATTATATGCTATATATATCAATTATATTTTGTTTTAATGTTTTACTATTGAAATTTAAAAGAGCAAAGGGTTTTGAGAAGAGAAAAAGAAAGAAAGAAAAGAAAAAAAGAAAGAAAGGGGAAAGAAACAATAGAATAATAAAGTTCTTTTTTCCTATTCTCTCTCTAATTAAATAAAACAGAAACTCCATCCTTGTTTTTTTTCTATTTTACTTTCCAACTTGAATGTTTATCATATAAAGTTAATAATCTTCTTTAGCTGCTAATTAATATGAATTTCCTCTATTAAATACTTATTATAGTAGTATTATTTTTGAAAATAATGAAATTAATATATGTAAAAGATTTTTATCTTTTAGATGTGATGACTTTCCACATTTTTAGAGGAAATCTAATGTTCTTAATAAAGAGAATTGCTATTTTTCAGCTAACATACATGCTGAATGGTATATAAAACTAGGAAACTAGCCAAAAGTCAGTTTTTCATATTATAAAACTAGGAAACTAGTCTAAAAAACTATGGTATAGCTCTCTCTCTCTCTCTCTCTCTCTCTCTCTCTCTCTCTTATTGTAGTTTATGCTATAAGTTTCATCTTTACTATTACAGGCCTTATAGCTTCATGTGAAAATTGAATATGAGAGATGCTATTGATCAAAGTTACACAAAAGTGGAAGCAGAAACTAAAGCTCAAGCTACGAGTGAGATCTCCCATTCATACTGATTCATAAAAAAATGTACCCTCATCCTAATAGTAAGCATTCGAACGTAACCAAGAAATATTGTTTATTTAATAAATCAAGTTGTTAATGGTATAGCATAAAGATTCTGTTCTGATTCTTTGTTAATTTTCTTATGCAACGCGAGGATTGAAAATGGAATATATGATCTTGAAACTTGGAAGGATGTCTAATCTAGGAATGAGTCCACAACCTTATGGTTGCAGCACAGGAGAAATTTATTTAATGCTTGAATAAAATCCGCATCAAATGTATAGCCCCAGGAATGCTGCACTCTGCAAATGAATGATGGATGTTCCTGACACGAACCAATCCAGTCCTATCAAAAGTGAGCTATACAGTTTTTTAAGTGTCAAAGGGTGAAATCTTTAATCTGTTTCTAAGAAATCTCTGCACATGATTATCATCTGTAAGTGCAATATTGTTACACAAATCCAGGAAGGCATTGTATGTAGTCTTGTATCTTGCCTTGAATTGAATGTAAATGAAAACTGAGCTAAACCTGCTAAAATATGCTGGGTAGCCTATTGGCATATAATCGAGTACACCCTAACCCAAGCCAGAACTAGTAAGTAAAACCCAGCTTTAGGACGAGTGATGTTACCGAGTCAACACAACCTCCAGCCCGATATGAAGGGCCCATTTCCATGTACGCCTCAATTTGAATTAAATACTAAATACTAAACCCTTCCCAAAGTCAAAATTTTCTGAAAGCTACGGATTCTGATTTCTGAATGTATCTTCTCAGACCCACCTGGTGTATCTGTATTCTATGTCTACGGATAAGTGAGAAGGTTATTTAAAATTCAACTGTTCAAACCTTTTCTGGTCTCAGAGAACTTCTCCCATTAACTAATCCAAAAGAAAAGAACCGCCCCATTAATGAGAGCCATTTTATAATATTAATATTGTTTCCACTTTGAATGTCAATATCTCCGACTGTTGTCAGGTCCCATCTCATTCTCTCCCTCATTACTTTGCTTAACCTTTTCACCTTTTGGTTTTAAATTAAATTCTGAACCTACTCTCCTCTGCCCTGGTCCAGATTTCATGTGAACTTTTCTGGGGTTCTAGGACTTCTTAATGTAGGCCACTATTTATATAACTCACGGGGAATACAGTTGTAGAGATGCAATGCCACAATTAAATTACTAGATTCAAATTCCAGAAATCAAAACTAAAAGCTAGTAGCAAGGAAAGATATACCCTACGTCTCTTCTCATTCACATGTCTGATATTCAAATCCATTAAAACATATCTCATCATGAATATTTTTTTCCAAGTTAGGAAAATGACTGGAAGTTATGAAAAAAAAGTATAAAACAGTTTATTTGGTCCAAGAAATAAAAAGGGAAAGAAGCTTTTTTTTAATAAATGGAAAGAAACATGTTTGAAGCATTGTGAGCTAGGTGGTGGTTATATGAAAGATCAGCAATAGTGAGAGAAAGTGACTTGGTGCAAATAGGGGAGTCAAAGGTATTCGAAAATCTGATTTCGAATTCGAGATTTAGTATAATCGAATCGAATTCGGATAATTCGAATATTTAATTGGTCGAATTTGGATATGACCTGATTTGATTAATAAATGTCCGAATTTGATCAATTATTTAGTTCTTATATATAATGTATAAAATATTTAAATATTTTATATAATTTATATATTTATCTTATATATTTATTAATTACCTAAAATAATTAATTGGTCGAATTCGAATTCGAATCAAATATTTGAATATTTAATTTGATTCAAATTCGAATATTAGTTTTCAATATCTATCAGATATCAAACCAAATTCGGATACCGGATTTTTCTAATTGAATTTGAATTCAAATATTGCCTGATTCGATTCGATTTGTTTACACCCCTAGGTGCAAATTGAAGGCTTTAGAAAGGGAAAGAAAGGGCAAGAAAATAAATGAAATCTGATGACATAAGCCTGAATGGATCTAATACAGTAAGTGCTTTGACAAAAGATATGGCTTTAAATAGAATGGATTTATGTAATAACTTAATAGATGGGGAACTAGAAATTCTGATGGTGAGAATGTACCAAAAAGTTCTTAAGAATAAACCCTTGTGATGTGATTATTTAGGGCATTTTATGAATCTAGGCATATAGTTGTCTCCTTTTATGAATACAGAAGGATGAAACGAAACCCAATTGTACCCACTGATGAAGTATGACCTGAACCTCTACTGTTCCATGTGTTTACATCGTCAAATTGCAGATAATAAACATGGCCAAACAGTAAATGAACTCTGGTGGGTTTATTGATTTCTTAGAGCAACATGAAGTTGAATGATTGAACAAGGTGGTCATCTGATGCTAGTTCAGCTTGGACGACCACAGAAAATGAGTGATCATCTCCGCAAACTCCGGACCACTGGTTTGAATGCAGAATAACATGAGCCATTAATTACTATGAGGTGTTTTAGAGCTTACGAAATCACCTATATAAAATTGCTAACTTGTTGTCCTTCTGTTAATGGTCAACTAGATCTTTTGTGATAAATTGGTCTGGTTTGGCTTGGTTCATTCAGTGATTCAATAATGATACTAGAAATAAGTGGGTTGGTTTGGTTTCTCTCTGTCGGCCATTTTAGACACTAAATGCGAGAAGTTAGCTTTTGAGATGTTCTGCTGCTTATATCTTACAGGACAGAAGAGGTCTTGCATCAGATGGCGGGTCGGCACCTTTTTTTTTTTCTTTCTTTTTCTCTCTCTCATGAAAGGTTCAAGTATGTAGAGAGTGGTGGGTGGTGGGTAAGAATCGTTATAATACATGTTCATGTTCATCCCTTGAAATCCAACAACATTCTCTCTCTCTCTCCTCCAATGTACATAAATTTAGTGGTTGCCTGGTTGGTTGCACATTATTGCAATGCACATGTCTGTGATTTTGGTATTGGCTGGACTTAGACATTTTTTGCCATGTTTTGGGTGGTTGGATGGCATCACCCAAAATCATGGTGACTAAAGCGGAGGTATAAATTAGCAGTATTAGGTATTGTATCAAAAAGTTTGAATTCAAATACATATCATGATATGTTTTGGATATGCATGGATACAGTGGAAATATATGGACAAATTTAGATACATAAGACAATCTCTTGTAAATCCCACAAATATATTAATAACACTAAATCTAAGGTTCAAATAACTATAAGGTATAAATACATAAGAGACATATACTAATAATATATCATACAACAATTTTACTAATAAGAGGTTGAACATTTATATATCATATTAAAAACTTTACTAAGAATATATCAAATAATGTTTAACTTTTTATTTATTAAAATAAATTATTGTAGTACCATGAATATCATTTAAGACATAGGATAAAGCATTTTTATAATTTTTGGATTTTCCTAAATTTTTAGGCAAAAACCCATTGATTTATAACTAATAGAAGCTTAAAACATCATGGGTCTAACCAAAAGTTCAATATAAATTGATATTTACTTTTATACAATTTTCTATTTCTTCAAATAATCATTATGTTGCATATTGTGGATTAAATTATTAATTAATAAATTATGGAAATACATAAATTTAGTTTAAAAATATATAAGGTGCATTGTAATATCTAAAATACATATAATATGTAATTTCGCTTACTAGTGCCATGTATCTTTTGGTATTATCTATATCTTACAATACAATGTGATATATATATATATATATGGTATGGGTAGAATGTACCGATATTATCCTGTATTAGACATATAGTATTGATATTTCAAGCCTTGATTAGGACCAGGGTTCAAAGGATTGATACACATTGATATGTCACATGAATTTGATCCCACACTCTTCCTTTGTTTTATTTTTTATTTTTTCAAAACCTATTCAAAGGGTTGGCCTAGGCTTCTCTATCCCCTGAAATAGGTCAAAATACCAAAACATTCATATTGGCATATCAGTGGGTCACCAAAACGATACGTATAGGCCAATAAAATTCAATACGTGACAAAATTTTGAAGGACTAATAAACTGTTCTACTTATCTTTGAAGGATCAGTCAAGCGGCTAGCTGCACATTATTGCATTGGACATGTCACTACTATCTTAAAATCAATATGAAAACCATTCTCAAGACTAATTCCTCTATTGAATTGAGGATTCAGTCTTACCAAATGGGATTTTTCACATGATCATTTGGAGAATCAACTGAAGTGGCAAATTTAAATTCAACAAATTGAGTCCTCCAACTTACCATTCATTATATCTTTTGACATTTCAATGGGAATGATTAACATGAAAAATTAGAAAGGGAATAAAAAAACAATGTCAATGTGTATGCAGGAGCAAATCAATAATAATTTTACACCTTTTAAACTATCTGATCATGTGTTATGTACACGTGTAATTAAATTTAGGGAGAATAACTGTTCAACCCACCTCAAAATTCTTAATCCCACAGTACAGGTGGAATGAATCCTAATGGATTGATGTCAAATCCATGAGTGGCACGACGCAATTTATCGGGGGGGGGGGGGGTACTAATAGACTAATGGGGCTGTAATTGTGATATCTTGGATTTCCTTGTTCTATCCGTAATATTCATTCTACTATGAAATTGCATTTTACAACCTTAAAAAGGAAGCAATATAAATGTGAAAATATGTCCTTATCTTGATTTTGACATATATATTGTGTATAAGTATAATATAGTTGATATATGTAAGGAAAAATTAAGAAAAAATGCTAAAAAATAATATAAACCACACATAAATGGGGTGAAAACTTCCCAACTATATAAATCCTATTTCGCCATTCTGTTCTGTTCAGTGTCATACCATCCTTGAATTAAGATCATTCAAATAATTTCTTTTTACTTCCATTAAATTCCTTTTCAATTTATCTAGAGTTTGGATCTGCTCCTCATTGAGCGTGCCTCACACCATATTTTAGCTTGCATCTGAAAATAAAAATTTATAAGCATTTCAGATGTACGGCCAAAACATGGTATGAGGTCGATGTGAGGCGCATTTTGTGAAGAACAGATTCGAATTCTTATCTATATCTCTTCTAACCCCTTGCCGGAGTGACTTTAAATCAACCCGCCATGGACTATCCACAACTTCCCGCAGCACATCCCTGCCATGTATCGGGAATATCTCCATATGATGACATCATCATTTCTAATATTCCACAGGAATGTGCTGTAGGACGTTGTGGGGCACAGTCTTGTGGGGAGATGATTTTATCTCTGCCGGAGTACCCATATCTCTAAAAAGCCAACAACATTTCAAATGGTTGTCGAGAAAAAAAATGGTCCAGACCAGACACGGAAGTCCTCTACACGTTCAGAATTGGTGTTTGACAGGACCACAGGAGCATTAACTCGCAAAAGTGGTTGCAGTGGCTGATTTGAATTTTCCTTTCACCATTCCGTGACCCAGAGAATCTGCTTCTCGGGGCCAGGTTCATTGATTCAATGGTGGGGTGGATAGGAGTCGTTCATCAATCAGATACTGCTCAACAGCTTCAGTCGTCACCGTCGTGTTGGGCCCAGAAATGGAGTCGCTCCTCCATTCCATCTCGCATTGGCCAGCACTACCATCTTGTGCTGCTGAAGCATCATCCCAACTGCTGTTTCCACCCATTTATCCATATTCGTCTAAAGGAAACCTTTGTCGTGTGGCAACAATATCACACTTTTTAGAGATCTGCAGCTTTTATGTTTGATTAATCTTCTCAGTAGCTGCCCTTCACAAATACTTGATCAGTTATCCAGTTGGCATGACAACAGAACTCATCTTAATGTGACCTATCTGGTGGATTACTTTTCGGATGAATCATGCTCTTTAGTTTTGGTCGATTTCCCAAATCTGGGCTTCGTATAACGTACAAGGGTCCGAAAACTACTTGCCTTTTGGCTGTAAATGAGGGCGGATGTATAAAAGAATATTTCAGAGAGAGAGAGAGAGAGAGATTTAGTTGTCTTAACTCTTTAATTCGTCTGTTTTTACGTTGAAAAGAGCACAAGTGAAAGTGTTGAATCGGCCACAAAAATCGTTCACCAGAGCACAAAGCCGGGCGGGGCTGGTCCCATCCAAGCAACAAATTGTGCCGGAATTAGCGCACAGGGCGCGGAACCCCAACTGGGTTCCGACGGGCCATGGCGATGAGCCCCAGCATCAACCCATGAGATGCCACGGCTGCAGATCACAATGGTGAACAGCTGAGCTGCTGAGGCTTGGCCATTGAGAAGTTTGAAGATTGAAGTTGGCCCATCTGCATCAGCTAGAGAATCCACCTGATCTGCCATGCATTTAGGGGATGAGGCGTGAATGTCTTTTTTCTGTAACCATCGTCACAGGAATACTACCTTTCCTAATAAATGGTACAGCACCACGGTCTACAGCTACAGCCCATAGAGAGTTACGTGCAACAGCTGTGAGAGAGAGAGAGAGAGAGAGAGAGAGAGAGAGAGAGATCTGTCTCCTTAGTAGATGGTTTAATTACCAGAGAAACAATTACGATAATAGCAAGTTGGCCTCCTCCCAGTTAATGGCGTTAAATGGTCGGTCTCCCTTGTTTAAAGGCGTCACTCTCAGCCTCTCACTCTCAATTGGGATCCAAAAACTCAGCCAGACCAGGGTAGCTAGCCTGTCGAATGGACTGTCTGGTGGTTTCCAGGGAATCAAGCAAAGAATTAATAAACTCCATAACCCATTCTTCTTCGCGTGTAACACAAGAGTCCTCGTGAAGTTCATGACATTATATTATATAAATATTTTTAATTTTTATGTATAATTTAAAGTTTGGCTCATTGTGGAGTTTGAGACGGAGTAAAGTTTAAACATATGATCTTTTGAGTGAAGCCCAATTTAAGTTTAGGTCTCTTACTTGAATTGACCTTGAACTCAAACTTGAGTCTCATGTTTTTTTTTTTTCAATCAGTCAAGATCAAATAACCAAATATTCGATATTTCGACTTAGTTTGATTTGATTAATCCACCCCTACCCCTCTCGTTTTTGGCTCAAATAACTAAATATTCGACATTTCGACTTAGCTTGATTTGATTAATCCACCCCTACCCCTCTCGTCTCGGTCTGGATGAGCTGGAGACAAAATCATAAGAACTGTTAAAACGACTGTTGTAGCTTAAGATTATCAGACATAAAAGAGAACTGTTATAATAATTATAATTTTTTTTAGCTAATATTCTATATTGATAATTAAAAATTAAAAAAAAAAACCAAACTATATATAACCTCCAAGGCTTTAACTAACTATAGAACCACAACCCCTACCGTCACTATATATATGTACTTATGTAGTTTTGTTCAACCATAAAAAAATTCAAACAGTTGTGCCTTTCTATATTTAAACTAAATTTAACTGATAAAGTAGAGTTGACAAGGATTTGTTGCTGCCCAAAAAGGAGAGGATGGTCTTCCATTTGGTACGTATTTTTTCCATTCTCATTGAAAGTATATTGCGTGCCAAACAAGGCACTTCTTAGAAGCTGAAGGGGCTCTCTACGGTTTCATTTGTTAATTCATTTATTAGAAAAAGCTCCTTCACCAACCCATTTGTAGATGCAGCAACGACCCCTGCAAAACGCTATTTTCAGGGCCTGTTTGAGAAGGCTGAGCTGAAGATTCAGCTACTTTTGAAGTGCTCCAGAGTTCAGATATTAGGATAAGTTATTCAAAGAGGATAGCTGAAACATGACTGACTGACTCACTGGCAGTCTATTTGGACTCTTCAGATTTTTCATCAAACATGACTTATAGGCAAGGCTACTGATGTATTGGACAATATTGATAGTGTTTTTTTTTTTTTTTTTCATTTTTTTCGAAACCGATTCAAACGAATCAGTTTAAGATTTTCCATTCTTTAAATCGATCAAAATCCCGATACACCCTTTATAAAAAACCATTAGCATGATACATATCCATATTTTGAACATTGCTGATAGGTTGTTCATGTAGAGCCCACTTCGAAAAGTTGAAAGCAGTTGTGCTTCAGCAATAGCAAACAGGCACTCCGTCTTACTGAAAAAGGCAATACTTATTGTTGAATTAATTATGGTATGAGAGAGAGGATATGGGTTGTGCAATTAAGGAATTTTGTTTCCTAAACAAATTTATTGTGCTTTTCAAATAATTCACTTTTATATACTTTTTTGGGGTAACACTCATATACTATCATTATGTAGATTTTATTTATTTAATTTATTTTCTATGAGCAAGACTAGTAAACGGGAAACCATTCTATCCTTCTAGAATATTTCCTTGACTTTGGTTGTTTTCCAGTTTTTTGAGACAAGTGGGCAACTAATGGGAGGAGTGCAAATTAGGGTTACAAGCATCCTTTAGAACTACGTGCCCATATTCCATTCAAATCAAAGCATGAACATTTAAGTAATGCCCAAATTCCATTCAAATCAAAGCATGATCATCTAAGTAATGTTTTGACAATCAACAGCAAAAAAAAAAAAAGAATAGTAAAGTACGGTTGCTTGGTTCACTAGTTCCATGTGTAAAAATCAGATGTTAATGATTTTTTTCTTTTTTCTTTTCTCTCGAAGGGACTACACAACAAAGCCCATTCCCCAAACCCATAAACCCCAAAGCCCATTCCCCAAACCCATAAACCCCTCCAACCTAGTGCAAGAGGGAAAGTCTCTGTTACAATTAGTATATCTTACCAATCAACTAGTTGGCATATTGGTTCTTTTTTTACTTATAAATGTCTTTGTATGATGATTATTTATGTTATGTGATGGTGCTTGATTTGATGCTCTCTGTTGGAGGACAGTTTGGATGTTTATTTGACGTGGTTGATTGGCCGAGCCACAAGAAGATAGTCAGAGTACCTAGGGTGAGCACTCCGATGCTTAAGTTAGTAATAAGTATTTTGAGAGAGCTACAAAGCGAGAGAGCAAGAGAATTATAAGAGCTAAGTCATGTGTATCTTCTCTGGTTAAAAAAGGGCATCTTTATATAAGCACAAGTAGTCATGAACTTCACGTAGTACATCTGAGATCTCCAAGAGGATATGGCTTATCAGCCCGCCATGCTTGAAGACTATTTTCACGTAAAGCGAAAGAGCTTATCCAATTACCTCTAAAGTGGGCAACGCGGGAATTACCTCTAAAACACTCTCAAAGTGTGTGAGGTGTGTTTGAGGTGGACTCCACCATTTTGGCAACGGCAAGTCATTGCCTACATGGCATCGATGTGTTATAGAGAGAGAGAGAGAGAGAGAGAGAGAGAGAGAGAGAGAAAACTATATCTTTCATTTTCTATCAAATTGGACATAGCCTTAGGGAAAGTTTCTTGAAAAGAAAGCATGTTCTCCCCATTGTCTCACATTACTGCATTATACTCTTGTCTAATTGCAAATAAAAAGCTAATATTAAAAAATAATAACTAATTTAGACACAATCCAAAAAATGAATGTGGCAGAAATGAAAATGCTAAGATGGATGAAGAGAAAAACTATAAATGATAGGATTAGGAATGAAGCTATCTATAGGAACCTAGCAATAGCTCTAATAGGTGATAAAATGAGAGAATAGATTAAGGTGATTTGGGCATGTGCATAGAAGACCACTAACTACGCCAATTAGAAGAAGTGATTTATTAGGCATTGAAGGGGCTAGAAGAGCTCATGGAAAACAAAAAGAATATGGTAGAAATAGTAAGAAATGATTTAAACAATAATAATTGTATAGTGGATATGGCATTGAATATAACCAAGGTTCAAAGTATCGATACAAGCGTATCAACCTATATCAGTGCTTTTTTTTTTTTTCTGGTTCTGATTCAGAGGGGTTGGTTTAAGGCCTAACTACCCTCTTAACGATGGTCTGACTTGAAACACCCCCTATAGGGGTGTATCGGGAACGCCATGATACGATATGCATCCATCAATATGGATCGATACATAACGGTATTTTGAACATTGAATACAACATCGAAACATGATTCATATAGCCAATCCCATATAGTTGGACAAGACATGAATGATAGTGATGAACTGATTTGGGCACATCACATTTCATAAAAAAGCCACATCATTAATGAAAATAACATAAAATATCATATTTTTAGTAATAAAATTATTACACGTGGGGTATATTAGTCTGTTGGAAAATAAGGAATAAGGACAAAGAAGTAAAAAAAAGGAGAAAGAAGTGTTGGCTCCTAATTTAAAAGAGAAAACGTATTACCACCCCGCTAGGCTAAAAAAGAATAAATGCTGTTCGTCTTAATTAATTAATTGGATTATGCTGGAAAGTGTTATCACATTTTTCTGTTTTTTTTTTTTTTTCCTAGCTACTATCAGGATCTGCTGCACATTTTTGTGCTGCATGCAGTTACATTCGGTCCATGATTAGAGTTTAACTGGGTTTTGAAACTCTTTAGATTTGAAGAAGGGATGTAATAATTAAGAGCCAGGCTGGGGATGAACAAAATAATGTAAACTAGTGGAGGCCCCGCGAAATGGAATTGTAACAATGCTGTTTGTTATATTAAAAAAAGATAACGGTATTTTAATAACAATTTGTAATTATACGTATTTAAGTTTTGAAAATTATATATTGTTTAATGTTTTTTGGCCATTTTTATTTTTAATTATTTTTTTATATTTTAATTTTTATTGTTAGAACGGGCTATCCGTAAACCTGGAAACTAGTGGTCAAATCGTTTTTCCTATATGTCAATAATTAGATGAAATAACTTTGTAGTCAGTCATAGTCATGGGAAGGGTGTGCATTGCAAGGGATTCCAAAACCTTGAAAAATAAATCCAATGTGACCTAAAACATAGAAAAATATGATGGTAAATCCGTCAAACTGAAAAAACCAAGGAAAAAAAAATCGAGTCCAAAATTCTGCTTTGAGACAAAGCTAAACATACATGCAATCAAAGAAAGAGACAAAGCAGATCATCTTGTAAGAAAAAAAAAAAACATTACACAAGAAAACCCAGAGAAAAAACAAAAGGGAAGAAATAAAATGGTGGTAAACCCTAGTAAGTTTTGGAGGATATTCAAGAAGACAAAATACAATATATATATATATATATATATATATATATACAAAAGCAAAAAATGAAAAAAGGGGACATACCACACACGCTCGAATAAAACCCACAGTAGAAAAAACCTTTGAATAGTGAAAATCCAAAAGCATAAAAGCCATGGTTTTCGAACCGTCGTTGATTCGGATAGACAGACATTTCGACCCTAGAATTGTCCAGGCAACCGCTTCCGTTTTACGCCAATCCCTGTCGCTGGCCAAAAACCGTTGAATCGGTCTATGACCCATTGACCCAAGCGGTCAAACTGTCAACCAGTTGACCCTTTCAATGGTTTTTGGTCTTTTTTTTATATATTTTTTTAATTGGTAATCGTCCAGGCAACCGGTTTCGTTTTATCCCAATCCTAGTCCCTAGCCAAAAACCATTGAATCGGTCAACAACCCATTGGCCCAGGCGGTTGATCCATCGACCCGTTGACCCATTCAATGGTTTTTTATCTTTTTTTACTTTTAAAATTTTTGTTGTCAGAACGGGTCATCCATTAAAAAACAGTTCCGTTTTTGGGTCATATGAGTCACATGCTCGAATGACATAACACATATGATACTACTTAATGGACCTCACACACTTAATTTTTTGCCTGTAATTTTGTTATCAGAATGGGCCATTTGTTCGAACCGGACGATCAAACCGTCGACCCAAAAATCGGTGGCCAAAACAGTTCCATAATTTTTTGCTTGTAATTTTTTGTTGCCAAAACGGGCCATCCATTCGAATCGGACGATCGAACCATCAATCCGAAAACCAGTAACTAGAATGATTTCATTTTCGGGACGTATGAATTATACATCAAATTACATAACACGTATGATATTACGTAATATAGCTCATAGACAAATGAACGGTACTGCATGAATCATACATTCGAACTGTACGATCGAATTATTAACCCAAAAAAACAATGGCCAAAACAGTTCTATAATACTTTTCTTATAATTTTCAGAACGAGTCATCCGTTTGTACTAAACGGTCGAAACAAAAATCGGACAGTCAAACCTTACGTGTTTCAATGGATAATCTTATAAAGAACTAAACGGTCGAAACAAAAATGGGACAGTCAAACCTTATTTGTTTCAATGGATAATCTTATAAAGAGGGAAATAATGACGAAAGAGGAAATCACCCCTTTCCTTCTAATATATATATTGGAGAGAGGCTGTATTTGACATTCTTTATTTTAAGAGCCTTAGTTGTCTTTAATGAGGCTGCACCACATCTATTTTCAACTGTTCACATTCCACCCAATCCAACAACTTGTCACGTTATCTAATTGAGTTGGTCTCTGGATTGTAGAAAATCTTAGTGATGGGATTGCCAATTAAATGCTTCGAATTTATAGCCACAATTGGTGTGCAACCTATGGACTATATTTCAAAGTTCCGTGATACTTTTTGACACCACTATTCATGTTTCAAACTTCAAAGCAAGAATTGAGGTTATGATCTGGATTCTGTATAAGTAATTGTTTGATGAGAATTATTTTTCATAAAATTATGGTTTGAAGCCAAAATTCTTTTCATCACCCCCCAAACCCTGAAATTTATCCACATACAACCTAATCACGCTTACAAGTTACAATTCTATTTGCAACTATTATCCCATTTTCCTTTCATTTATTATAAAAAAATCTAAAGAATTGCATAAATTTGTTGTATAAATTAAGATTTGGTGTATAAATATCCTGGACACATTCATATTAGATATGATATTTTATTATGTATAGATGGTCTTCGTCCATAAAATAGCATAGACAGGGATAAGCCACACCCCAATTTATCGTCTACAGTATTTTCTCATGAATAGTTTACATTATGTTGTAGACAGTTTGTAGGAAGGTTTTAATATAACGCGCATGCGTTACATTGGTCCAATTACTCTATTTTATTTAATCTTTTAATAATTTTAAAATTTTAATTTTTTTAATATTTTATCAATAAGATAATAATTTTTAATGTTAATTCTAACACAAGTCCAACGGTTCTCATTCTCAACTCTTTTTTCATTATTTAAATATTATTTTTTTAATATTTTTATCAATAAAATAATATTTAAAATATCAATTTTTATAAATTTTAAATTTTAAAATAATATTTTTAATTATTAAAAAAATAATTATTGTCTACAGATTGATGCCTTTTTTCAATTTACTTACCATATAAAATGTAAAAGTTAAACATTTATAGTTGACTGTATAGATCTCCTATAAAATGTATATGAGATATATGAAATCAAAAAGTGTAGTGTAGAGTGTGAATTGGTCCACACCACACCTACAGAATGCCATCATGGGTGTGGACTGGTCCAGTCCACGCAATCTGTCCATAGTTAAGAATAATTGTAGATTGTGGTGTGGTGTAGATTGATTCCTGCCTTAGTGTATGGTGTAGACCAATCCACACCCACCAATTTTTCATCTACACTACAAAACACTCCCTATATATAATTTGTATGTAAAATTCACCAGCCTCAAAAGACCATACTAGCATGAAGAAATCCAAAGAATTGCATAAATATTTATAAGCACTTTTCTGATATCTACATATTATAGAATTTGAATGTGAAGTTCAATGGCCTCGAAAAACCATTTTGGTGCCAAAAAATCCAAAGAATTGCATAAACTCATTGTTTATAAGCACTCTTCCCATATCTACATATTAAAGAATTTGTGTGTAAAGTTCATTAATTGGCCTTGAAAGATCATATTGGCGTAAAATCCAAGAAATTGCATAAACTCATTGTTCTATGGCCTAAAAAGACCATACCAGCAGGAAAAATAAATCCAAAGAATTGCACAAAAACCTCGTTTCAACTTTCAATTTCAACGATGTCCTACAAAGTTCCACGTGGCAATATCATTCACCTTTCTCTGCAAATTGCAAAGCATTCTTTTCCTTGCAAGTACGTTTCATCTAATTAAGAGTGTTGTAGCAATCACCACTTAATTGATTGAAATCAAAGTAAAACGATTTCTTTATTACCAATTGCTTCTTGCCCAATAGCCAAGTTGTTGGTGTGAGTTCAGCTTGGTAGTGACAACTAGCAATTGGTCGAGTCTACCTAAAATGTTTGCCCTCGGTAGATGGATATCATTTTCACTAGTTTCTCCAATTGTTAATCAAATTAAAAGATGAGTCCCCGTTTGACGTGTTTTTTGTGTGGTTTGTCAGTTTTTAGAAGTCCGGTAGATGAGTTTTGGTCTTTTCCTGTTTAGTTGGCAAAAGATCTAGTTATTAAAAATTATAGTTTCGAAAAGATATGAGAAGTACATTTTGGTTTATTTTCGGGAAGGTCTAAATGGAATTTTTCATTTTTTTTGTTTTTCAATTCATCTTTGCACGAACAGACATACCTTAATCAAGCGGTCTTCAAGTTGTTAAGATCTTGTTGCAAAATTTCATATCGTCTTTTAACTGTTAGAGTTTCCAAAAGATCTTTCAAAAACAACTTGCCAAACGGCCTCAAAATTTAGATGCATAAGAGCTTCATTACTTAATGAGGTATTTGGTATGATGGTGATGTGTTGCTCACTTGATGTTGCATTTTAGGTTGATCAATATAAATTTGTGAGAGAGATTTTTTTCTAATAAAATTTTTAATTAATCAAATACAAATTGTTATTTCTATCTAGAATGCTAAATTTGATATTTCTAAGACATGAAATGACACTCATATATGACATGATAATACATATTTCTCAGGAATTTGTATTGATCAATTCAAAATGCAACAGCCAAACACCCGTAAATCAACTCAACTCAATGAAGCCTGAATACCATTCCTGAGTCCACCCTCTTTAAGACCCACTTCTATAACTTATGTGAACCCCATCTTCCTTAAATCTCTCTCTCTCTCTCTCTCTCTCTCTCTGGTCGTCTGTGTTTTCAATATTTTTGAAAAAAAGGGTTACACCACTTCAGTGTGAAGAAGTGAGAAATGAGTCGGGATCTCCTAAGCTTAATGCCTTGTGCTAAGGCATCACTAACTAACGAAAAATTATCAAAATTCATGAGGTAGGTTTGATTGGTCAGAATCTCAAAAGTGAGAATGGATGGGTATCATACCAGGATATCTCACTTTTGAGAATCTGATCAATCAAAACCATCTCGTTAATTTTGATAAATTTTCATTGACTAGTATACGGTAATACAAGATGTTGACTAGGAAATCTGGAGTGGTGGAAAAGGAGGCGAAATCTTGTCTAACCCTTATCCCATTATTCTTCATACATAGCTATTCCGATTTCAATTGTTTGATTGGGCAGAATCAGAATCCCATTATCATTCTTTCTGGAATGGCATTTTCTCATTTGAGGGAACGGCCATTCCCTACCTCTCCCTTGGGAATGAAATCCTATTCCTGCTGATCCTAGTATAATTCCCATTCTCATTCCTATTTAAACCAACCAGACTATGGGAATGGGCCATTCGGATTCTGGTTCTGGAGGATTTCGATTCTGATTTCAACCATGAACCAAATGAACAATCTGCACCTAATTTTCCTTTCTTATCCCATCCTATTTTACCAAATGTTTCCTACAAACCAAAAACAGACAGACTTCAGTAAGTTTTCATATTTGTAAGACCATTTTATGTTAATATGCTTAGCTTCCCATCCCATTTCACCAAAATTTTACTACAAACCAAACACAGCCTAGGAAGGTTCCAGATTTGTGAGACTATTCTATGTTTAGTAGCTAGCTAAGCAGCCATCTTTAATTACTTCACTTGGAGCACAGAATAAAGTCTTGTTTGTTTGTTTTTCCTACCTTTCTCTATCTTAATTACTTTTTCTTAACATTCTGCTTGGATGAAACGTTATCAGTGTGCGGGTTCTGGAGTGAGTAATGACCACCAAATAAATACTTCTAGTTTACAAGGGGGGGGAGGTGGTTTTGATTTGTCATTTCTGATTATTATTTTTAACAATATTTCGTGAACGTCGTCCTCATTCTTGGCTGAACGTGGGTGGGGACCGATTCTAATTAAAGCTGAAAAAGGTGGGTCTTGGACTTATCCTGAAAGCCAACCCGCAAAAGAGACAAAACGCTCCCTTATGTGTGTTGTGTCTGAACACAACTCCCCCCTTCTAGCGTTCTTGTGGCTGTCCTTCGCTTTTCCTCGTCGGCTCATCCCTCACCTTTAATTATAAATCTTTCGTCTTTTGTTGACCAATTTATCCCTATTTCTCTGCCTATAAATTACTATACTCTTTGACATAGGGTTGAATCCCCTCCCCCACTCACTAGGGGTGTCAATGGATCAGTTTTGGATTGGATTCGTCTAAATCAAAATTAATTTGAACTAATTAGATGGATCAATAAGATATATTGAATTAGACCAAATTAGACTTAATAGTCTGAAGTTTTTTTTTTGGGTTGAATTTGACCGGATCCATTCATAATATGAACCTAGATTTCCTATTCACTTTTTTATACCCACGATGAATTGCAGCCACACGTCTCACAATTGAAAATAGAGATGTATGGCTGCAATTCACCGTAGATTGAGTGTGGGAAGAGAATAGTGGGCATAATCCGGGTTGTAATGGATTTATATTAGATTGGGTTGAATTGAGCCAATATCTGGTCAATTGGTAAAGATAAGAATACAGGTGTCAATAGACCAGTTTTTGAGTGGAATCAATCAAAATTAAAACCAATTTGAACAGATTGGATAATTTAATCATTGAATTGAACTGGTCTAAAATGGTTCAGAGTATTCATCAGATTGAATTGGACCTGATTCATCTGTAATTGATTCATATTGGATTGGATTGGATTGAACCAAATCCAGACCAATTGACAACCTTACCCACCACCCGCCACCATCTTGGGCTTTTGAACATGCTTGTCTTTGAGCGGCTTCGTTGGATTAGTCAGTCAAAGCCCAGATAATCAATCAAAGATTAGATTGAAAGTAGTTGAACTCTATCTTCATTGTCCAATTGACATCTTGACGAGTTTTCATTCATTGAATAGAAATGGAATTCTAGCTAGACCTATCATATAGATCATATCCACACACTCCTCACCTCACACCACATAGAGGACAGCGGCTTCAACACACACCAACAATGAGTCACAATTTCCATTGTTTTTAATAAAAGTTTTGAAGCAAATCACTGCTGTTAACACAAATTGCAACAAAATTAAAACCTTCATGTTTTAAGCTTTAACTGATTCCATTTGAAAGGTGTCAACTATGGATCAATTGGTAAGGTTTATTGCATGGATTTCAAAACCGGACTGGAAAAACTGGGAATTGGTCAGGTGACCGGTTCTGGTTTTCCTCAAAATCATATTTTTGCCAAAAAATGTTGATTTGGTCAGTAAATTGCTGACTTGGGCGGTTGAATCGTTCGAACCATTCAACGGTTTTGATAATTTTTTATTTTTTTAAAATTTTTTTTGTCAGAATGGGTCATCCTTTCGGTTCAAACAATTGGACCGTTCAATCCGGAAACCAGACCCCTGACTGGTTCATTGTCCGAGTCAGTTTTAAAAACCTTGGTTTATTGTAGTGGAGACTTGGAATCAATTCTCACCTTCATTTGGGTTAACTAATCAGTGATTCTTGGGTTGGACTATCACGGGTTGAAATTAACACCCAAATTGGGCAAAGACATTGTCTATTTTTGTAAAATTCCTTACCAAAGGAAAGGAATCTAAATCTCCTGCCCATAAGAATTGCACCCACGTCTACCCACATAACATCACAACTATACATGAAGAACATCTCATCTTCGTACATAGTATTATCCACGGGATATGTTCCCAATGGGGGGGGGGGGTAGTGTGTTGCAGGTAGATGTGGTCATAGTTCTTATGGGCACGGGGGAACATGTTTTTGCTTTAATTAGCCTACTGATTATCACTTCTTTTTCCTATATATAGAGAACAAACAGGCAAACACAGCAAATTACTCCAAGCCAACCCAAAAAGCTCCCAACCTCTCTGTCTTGTTCCTTCTTCTTCTTCTTCTTGACAAGATGGTGACGATGCTTGAGGAAAAGACCCTCTCAGCGGCCATGAACGCAAGAATTATAGGCTCTGGCAGCGAAGCTATCATTCTTGCTCATGGATATGGAGGGGATCAGTCTGTTTGGGACAGACTCCTTCCATACTTGGCTCAACATTACCGTGTCTTAGTCTTCGACTGGAACTTCTCCGGCGCAGTGAGCGACCTGAACCTCTTCGACCCAGATAAATATTCTTCGTTCGATGCCTTCGCCGACGATCTCATCGCTCTGGTAGACGAGCAGAACTTGAGATTCTCAGTATTTGTCGGGCACTCCATGTCTGGTATGATAGGTTGCATTGCTTCCATTAAAAGACCTGATCTCTTCAAGAGGTTGATACTGGTTGCAGCTTCTCCCAGGTAACTAACTAACTAACTATCCCTCTGTTCTCTCAACTTTTTGCTTTGGAAACAGTTGCTGTGTTGTAATGAGTAAATTATAAATATTTCTATTACATGGATGTCTGAACTTTTTTCTTTCTCACATCTTTCATCGGTAAGCACTTTCTTCACTTGGAAGCAGACCCAGGTTAAATTTAATTAGTTTTGTTCTTTCATCTTTTCATTTTAATTCTTCTTTCTGATTATACTGTGTGTATGCGAGAGAGAGATCTAAGTTCATTAACTTATGATTTTTTATTTCTTTTTTCTTTTGTACTCCATCTGATGATAGGAGTATTCCCCAGTTAAGGTTTATAATTGTTTTTCTTGATATTTATTTGGTTTGTTCATTTCATCACTTCTCCAAATCTTTCTCTGTCTCTCTCTCTCTCTTACCAGGTTTTGGAACCCTACATGTCTGATTAGCTTTCAATAATTTTTCCCCCAAATGACAGAAATACAGCTAGGGAACCAAACGGTATAAACTTTACCGGTTCCAAAATCTAGGGAGCGTCAGCGGTATGAACTTTACCGGCCCCTTTGGGAGGGCTGAAGCTTTTTGATAAAGCTGCTTTGAAGAAAGTTTCACCGACCGGAAAGCCATTTTCTTGGACGGAAACCGTTGGTTATGAAACCAACGATGCCATCCAGGAAAGCCGCAGTTGACCCATACTAGGCTTATCGGGGGTATCAGAACTGAACCCTGTCGGTACTTTCTAGTCTTTTAGGGGAAACACACGTGCCTTCCATACATATGATCGGAAAAAGTTAGAATTTGTCTGGACTTGGGAACCTAACACAGATAAAAACTTTGGCCGTCCACATGCTCTCTCCGCATGACACGTTACTCTATGGTCTGGTGGTCCCTTCGGTTCACGTAAACAACAACAATTTGTCCCAACTGTACAGCTTATAAACATTGTTTGATGAAAGACTTCAGAAGTCCAAACTAACTGTACTCCGGCCAAGAAAATGGCTTTTCCATTTCTTTTAAGCCCCGTATGGGAGGACTTCCATGCTGACTGAGCCGCTTTTAAGAAGCTATCAAAAATAATTTTATCGGAAATTTTCAGTTCATGTAAATCTATTTTTGGCTTTTTAGAATTTTCACCAAATACAACTTCACAACTTTCCATGTGGGGTTTGGGTGTAAACGTTCACCCTCCCAAATGAACACTTAATGGCTTCTGCGCAAAGGAGTTCAATGAAAATCTCTCAACCAAAGCTTCAGGGCTCCCAAAATGGGGTGTGGATCCACTGCCAACATGTTGGTAGCAATATTACTTCCAAGTTCCAGCATTATCATAGCCGCACATCTAAAACATGTTTTGTACTTGTATGTTATCATTGATGGGGTTATCCTGAGGCAACAACAATCATGTTTGAAATGTGTGGCTAGAAGCAATGTTGCTATCAAGAGGTTGGTAGTAGATCCCGTGTTCCCAAACAGTCCCTAGGGCTGTGTTTGGTTGCAATGCAAATAAATGTGCACTAATGCAAACCCATGACAGTACAAATGATTTTAGTATAAATTCTGACCTATTTCTGTTACAAATTTTAGATTATTTTGTTTGATTGCACAAATGAAGTAAATTAGAACTTGAAGCAGAATAAAGTAAAATCCAAAATAAAATTAAGCAAGAATTTGCATTTTTTACATTTGCACTCCCATATATTTGTACTAGTGCAAATAAACTTGCGCCGCAACCAAACACAGCCTAGAGGAAAAAATCCCCATTCTATCTTTTGAGATGTATAGTTATTGATAGAAAGTGATTGATATTTTTGCCATGCTATAGGTAGCAAAAGGACAAAACCTTATCACAAAATCCTGATAAGATTATTTCATTTGGAGAAAATTCTACTTGAAAGTTGGATCCTGAAAGATAGATTGATAGAGATAAAGAGAGAGAGAGAGAGTACATGCCTTCCAAGCCATTCAAATCGATATCAATGAGTTAACATGCAGATGTATTCTCAATTATCAATAATTGATATATCTCTTCTTAGATGTGACTTGTAATATGTATATATATGCATATATGTATGTATGTACGTATGTATAAACAACAGTATAAAACTTGAAATTAATTCATTAATGACAAAGATAACTCACCAAGTTTATGTTTGCATTAATTGTAGGTTCCTAAATGTAGAAGACTATGAAGGAGGATTTGAGATCTCACATATTGAGCAAATGTTATTCAACATAAAGTCCAACTTCCATGAATGGGCTCAAAATTTTGCTGGCCTTGTTGTTGATGGAAGGCACCCTCCCTCTGTGGACAAGTTCAGGAAATCTTTGGGAGCAATGAGACCAGAAGTTGCACTTTCTTTGGCCAGAACCATCTTCCTCAGCGACGTTCGAGACGTCCTAGAGAAGGTTCAAACCCCATGCACAATCATCCAGACTTCGAACGACATTGTTGTTCCGGTATCCGTCGCTCACTACATGCACAACAAGATCAAGGGGAAATCGACCGTCGAAATCATCGAAGGTGACGGGCACTTTCCACAACTTACAGTGCATTCCTCGCTGCTCGATGTTCTTGGTAGAGTCATGGGTGTTGATTTTGATGAGAAGATCAATCTACCATCTCCAGCAGCTGAAGGAGCTCCAATTGGTACATAATTGTTTACTAAACGAGTGAAGAAGCACCCACTTGGTGTAGTGTAATGGTTTGGCTTATTATTTGTAGCACTTACTTGGTGTTATTATGGCTTTGATGTATTGTATAGTGTAATGGTTTGTTTCTTGATAATATGAAGGTTTGGAAGCTTTACATATATGTTAGAGCTTGATATTAAATTGAGATGGGGTTTTTTACCTTAAATTTCTTCACCGATTATTTAACAGTTCTTTTTCTTTATCCAAATTTGATTTATTAATAATAAGTTTTAATTAATCAAATTTTATCCATCAGATTCAGATTGTATTATCATTAATAAATTAAAATAAAAATGATCCAAATATTATACATACATATTGTCAAATTTGGTTGCGTATAAGAGTTTCATATCTACTCGAAGCGTACATCTATAGGTCTTCCACAGGAGGTACAGTCAATATTGTCAAAACTGATAAGACTTGAGATTGTGTGTGTTGAAATAAAATATGCTTGAATTGAATTTTACTATGTCGAGTAAATGAATGAACATATCTGGTCTGGTCAAGAGGCAAAGAGAAAAATAAAAGGAATATTACTTCTTCATGAGCAGAAGAATTTCCTTAATTTCGTAAAATTGACCTGGACCTAGCAGGATTGTGTGCTGGTCCAAAAGAGTTTTACAAGCTTAAAATCCCATAAACAATGGTTGGCTTAGGTTAATTGAAATAGACCCAGAACTCATATGAATGCAAAACACAGACCCAGAACCGTTCGGTTAATATTCAGGTTCAGACCCAGAAGACCCGATTATACTGAAAATTATATTTATTTATTTAAGTAATAATTTAAATTTTAAAATTTGATAAGATAACCTTAATAAAAATGATAGAAAATTATTATAACAAATTAAACATTTTTAACTAATATCATTTTATTTATTATCTATCAAATTTATCATTTCAAACTTAAAATATGATAAAAATAATAAATAAATTAGGAAAATGTTATATATTTAGTAAGATAATCGGTTCTGGGTCTGAATCAGTTCAGGACAGGTAAGATCCAAAACTGACCCAATTATAAATCAGGACAAAATTATAGAATCAAAATCATTAGAATCGGTTTGATCGATTCAGACCTGACCCATTGACAATTTGACAGCCCTAAAACACTCCACTTCCTCGTGTTCTCTGTGATTTTGGTGCATCTGCGCATCGCTAAAAGCAAATGTGAGGGTTTGCACCCCGAACAGAGCCAGAAAAGAAAAAACGGATCAATCCATGACATGTTGATTTGGAATTGTTTGGTCATTTATCAATGTTGACGACTTTAATTGGTGATTTCCCAAATGATAGCCATTGATTGAGGCAATTTGCTTTTTGGATCATAAAATCAATCAAAATATATAAAATAAACTTGTACCATTGCGCATGGCTCTATTGGTGGTTGATTGTTTGTTCTCTAAGGCTGCATTTGGCATTTCTTTAGGCTAAGGCTCAGATCGGAAGGAGTGCAAATATAAATATACAGTTGCAAAGTCTTGTATTTTGTTTTTGTACTCCTTCCAAACTGAATCTTAGGCTGTGTTTGGTTATTTACAAATTTATTTGCACTAGTACAAATGCATGAGAGTGCAAATGTAAAAAATGTAAATTCTCGTTTAATTTTGTTTTGGATTTTATTTTATTCTGCTTCATGTTCCTTATACTGTAGTCAAACAAAAGAAGTTTAAATTTGAAATAAAAATAAGTCAGATTTTACACTCAAATCATTTGCATGGCCATGGCTTTGTATTAGTACAAATTTATTTGCATTGCAACCAAACACAGCCTTATTAGTGAAATTTTGACATCAATTGGGCAGGTCCATAATTAGGGCTGCAAATGTACCTGGTTCGTTTAAGCCAGATTCAGATATTCGTTTATCCTATAATCAAATCTTATTAATTAAACCAATCTTGGATATTGCTTGACCCGTCCAATCCAATTATATGCATTCATATAAAATATCAAATTAAGTGTTAAAATTTTGTAAAATTAAGTGGGATTTGGAATTTAAATAAACTTATTTTTCCCATTATGGTACATGTTTTCTATTTTCTATTTAGTTTTATACATTTATGATAATTGGATATAGATATACTGATATTCTAATAGAAGTAGATATTGAAATATATAAACAAATGAAATTCAACTTCAAATCTATGTTTACACATATAGTAGATATTGGACCAAATTTGGATCGGGTCAAATTTGAAAAATAGCTTTGGATAAGAGATGGTGGAGATGTATATGAAACTTTGGGGGGGAAGTTGAAAAGGGAAGGGTGCATTCAGTGGGAAAATAATATATAAATATTTCTCTTAGGCTGTGTTTGGTTTGAAGGAAAAAGTAGGAAAAGGTAAGGAAACTTTTACAGAACTTGTTTGGGTTTTTCTATCTTTCCCTACCTTTTCCTTCAAACCAAACATAGCCTTACGGGAATTCAAGTTCAAGTTTACATCATCAGGCTCCACTTCTTTCATATCTCTAAGCTCTTTATATCATCACATGGCAACGTATGAAGGAAGATATGTAAGCTGAAAGTTTAGAATTAGAGCTATGGATGGTTGTTATCTTGAAAGTCCATTTACATTTGCTGTTTGAGAAAAAGTGGAAATTTCTTTATTGAGAGAAGAGAGAGATGATACTTTGTCTTATTGTAAGTTGAGTTTCAGCCAAACAGTATTTACCCTATGTGCTTATTAGACCTGTTCACGGGCCTTGGGCCCAATTTTACATTATCTTGGGTTTGGACTTTGGGCCGGGCCCAAATTTGGCAAAAGCCAAGTCCAAGCTAGGCCCATGAATAGGTTTACTATAGCAGAAAGGCTTCTTACATGGGTATAGTTTGATTCAGTCCATCCATACTGTCTACGGTGCAAAATAACTTTTCTGTTGGGCCATGGTATGGTGTGGATGAAAATACACCACTCAATTTCTCATTCATGCCTCAGAATGCCCACTTAATTTGTTGGTTTTGGAGTTTCAACAGAAAAAAGATGAGATATTTTTTAATACAAGAACTGGTAGAATTGTTTATAGCTGAGCAATAAACACTTTCCAGTGCAAAGGAATTCAGATTAGTTGAATGTTTTAGCTATTCAGTGGGCTGTGAAACCAATGATGAGATTTCACAACAGTAATAAATTCATGAGCCCCACTGTAAAAAATGCAGGCCCCATATATTTAAATACTGGCGTGGCCAGCGTTCAGCTAAACCTTGCTCGATACAAAGAGTTCCTTGTTTGCTACTAACTTTATATGCGGAGTAATCCTGAGGACACAATAAGGTATTTATTTATCAACGAGCTGGACCGACTAGAATTCTAGATGATTTCCATAGTCGAACTTTAAGCTTTATTTTGCAATGTATGGTGAATCAACCGTGAGCATTAAGCTGTGCAGAGCTTGTTTAAGTTAACGAGCTGGCCCAAGCCCAAGTAGTTCACCTGCTTTAGTGCCCAGTTAGGAGGGCTTTTATGCAGTGGATTTTGGCTTTCCGAGTTGCAGTCCATGAGTTCAATAAAGAAGCCTAAATGCAACATTTGATAGGGAAAAAAATCTAAAAAGTCAAATTTTGATCACTGTACTGCCATTTAGGGCCTGTCTGAGAGGGCTGAGAAGATTCAGCTAAGCTGGTTCAGCTGCTTTGAAGCATTTTAGATAAACTACTCCTTCAAATAACTGGTTACAGCCAATTTGGGCTCTCCGGATTTTTCACCAAATATGGCTTATAGGCTGTTTTCATGGGGTCTATCTGGTTTAGCTGCCTTAAATAACTTATCTGGAGTGCTTCAAAACAGCTGAACCAACTTATCTGAATCTTCAGCTCAGCCCTCCCAATAGATTCCTATACGACTTTTGGATAAGCTTCTTCAAAGCAGCTGAACCAAAGTTAAGCCCTCCCAGATAGGCTCTTAGATTCATTGAATGATCCATCCATTATTGAAATTGAACTTTAGTTATCACAGTCTCCTAGAAGTCTAAAACCATGGTTCAAAGGAGAAAAGCATGTGACTGAATAAGAATTATTTTCCCAAAAAAAACAGCAAACTTGGTTGCTTAGGCCTCTTTTGTTTGCAGTGAAATTTCATTTGCACTGGTGCAGAAGTATGGGAGTGCAAATTCTAGTTTACATTTGTCCGAATTTTTACTTTGCTCACAGCTCAGTTTGTAACCTGAACTGATCTCGTCATTGCAGGCTCCTTCTAAGCCTGAATTAGAAGCAAAAAGCATGTGATTCAATATATTTAAAAGAATTACTATCTAAAGAAAGCCTGCTTAGTTTATTGTTTTTTAGCCAAAGTCCTGCTTGTTGTAGTCCTCAAATTTACACACTGTAGCCTTTCTAAAGACAGGAGACCAGTAGGAGTGTCAATAGACCAATTTTGGTTGGATCCCATCCAAATCAAAATCAATTTGGATAGATTAGATGGACCAATAAGACATTTTGAATTGGACCAGTCCATATTTAATGGTCCAAAGCATTTAATGGATTGGATTGAACCTGGTCCATTCATAATGGATTTCTATTGGACGGGGTCAGATTGAACCAACATCCAGTTCATTGATAGAAGATAAAGAATACAGGTGCAATGAACCAGGTTTGGATTGGAATAAATCTAAGTTAAAACCAATTTGAACAGATTGGACGATCCAGACATTGAATTGGACTGGTCCAAAATGGTCCAAAGTATTCTCTACACTGAATTGGACCTAATCCATTTATAATAGATTCATAATAAACCGGATTGGATTGGATGAAATCCGGTCCAATTGACACCCTACCTATACCATTCTCCTACATCAGACATCCCAGAAATCTAGCCAATACAAATAACTGAAGGCACCTTACAACCCATTGGGCTAAACAAATTACAGCCCATTTCTGACCATGGGCTGTAGAAGCAGCCCAAGCCCACAGTTAGTCAAGCACGGCTACTCGTGAACAAGTCCAGCCCATATGCATTTACACAGTGAGAAAAACTGAAATTCCATCTGTAGACATGTATTATTGAATAATATTATCATATTGGAAGAATTGGGAGAGATTATTACTTATTTATGTCAGGTCATATCAATCATTAAGCATCAACATCAAGAGGTTTTTGGCCCATTCTAATTCCCATTGGATTGGAATATTTCACTTCGGCGGGATTCATGAAATAGGCTAGCAATCTACCAATGAGGCCCCTTATCAGGATTTCAATAATTTGTTCTCATTCTCTCAATTTCATTAACCAAGATTCTAATCCAACGTATTTGACATATGCCACCGCATAATGGCTCCCACAAATCGACCAATGAATGGTTGCCACTTATAAGTATTACAGGTGAAATCTAGAACGTTAGATGATTAATGGCTGGGTTTTTCAAGAATGGGCGAGTGCTCGAATGAAAGGCATTAACTATTGGGTCGATGTAAAATTCAATCCCCTCCGTTTCCCCATGCAAGTGGGCCTTTAAATGGGCCAGTTCGAACTAATTAATAGGCCAATTTATTAGTTTTTTTTAAGCCCACATTATTATGGTTTGGATTGAGTTGGCAGATGAGATATCCTGCCAAGTGTCGCTACAACACATTCCAATGAGTTACCCTTTCAACATGATCTGACACCGCACATCTCATTATCATGAGGGATCCCACCATAAAACGGGATCCGCGATGTATGAGATGTGCGGTGTCAGATCCACTAATTCAAAGTCTGTGATGAGTGAATTGATTAATCGTGTACGTGAGTCCTTTTTAAATTTCTATTACAAACTGTAAATTGATCTGTTTTTTAATAGAGAGATGCTTCTCTGACGCTTGGATTGCGCTTGCGGTCTTCATCTCCTCCAAGTTCGAGTCAAAGTCTACATTAGCGAGCAATACTACAGTGCATGTTTCACGCTAAGTGATTTCTCTACTATTCCATTTTGATGATGAGATTAGCCGTTTGATTGGAATTTCTGAAAGTTCGGGCCACAGACAGCCTAGAAACAGAATTTCATCGAACGGATAAAACAAATCTATCTTTTTCGATTAATACCACCGACTGACCTTGATATACCTGCTCCGCTGCTCCATCACTCTGTCGTTTTCTTTCTAATCACCTTCTAATCAGGAAAGGCTAAAGCCCTGTCTACACGTGGTAGTTGCACGTGCGAGATTATTTAATTCATTAATTGTTAATTCAGAAAAACAGAAGCAGAGGCAGAGCTTCTTCTCCTCTTCTCTCTCCGTCAGATGCTCAGAGCTCCTCGGAGTTGTTGGTGTCGCTCTGCAACTCAAGTGCGCACGTTAAGGGCCTCTCTTCACAAATTCTTCCCACCTAGCTTCCCATCTCTGCCTATGAAATTGTAAGTTTCTCAGTGACCGAGCCAGATGTTTCGTTTTTCTTCCTTGCTCTCTAACTCTCTCCAGATCTCGAGTTCGCAGCTTTTAAATCTCTATTTCGTTAGGGATTGAAGTAGCTCTTATCAGATTAAGCTTCGAACATGAGATTCTTTTCTTCGCCTTTTCTGTTTTCTGGAGTAGATTTTAGCTTCAATAATTGGTAACTGGGAATAGCTTCTCGGATCATTCGTTTAAGTAAAATTCATAATTCCGGTGTATGATCTTCATCTTAAACAGTTTTTCAGTCAATAATGTGAAACAGTGTTTAGTTTCTGGCTAATGTAGTTTGATCTTCAGGAATCTGCTAATGAACAACTCAGAAGTAGTTATTTAGATATTCCTTGGTGAATTTAGAGTTTGTTAGAGTATTGCTCTTTGTTTTTGTGCTGAAGGAAGTAAAGACCTGCGTGATTTTCTTGTTTCATGAAGGTTTGACACTGGAGAAACTGTAAATGAAGCTGTAAACGAAGGTCTTCTGCGGTACTGCAGTTTGTGAGTTTATATAGGAAAAATTAGTTACTCGGTTCCTTTGAAGAAGAAATTTGATTCAAACAATGTTGATGCAGTTTTTTTAGTGCGGTAAGGTAGAAGGAATAAATGGAGGAGAACAACCATAAAGAAGATTTACAAGGAAACGTGTTTAGGCAATCTTCTGCACGTTCAAGTGGGAGCTTGAAATCCACATTGTCAGGGAGATCAACTCCGAGGGGTTCTCCCTCATTTCGAAGATTGAACTCTAGTCGAACTCCACGAAGAGAAGCTCGAATCAGTGGAGGCCGTTTTCAGTGGATCCCGAGTAATAGATTGATTTTCTGGTTGACTTTAATTACACTCTGGACCTACCTAGGATTTTATATTCAGTCCAAGTGGGCTCATGGTGATAATAAGGACGAGCTTATTGGTTATAGGAGTAAACCAGGTTTTGGAATTTCTGACCCAAATCGGTGGTCAGGAAATGAAGATTCTTTGATGGTTAGCAATGATTCTAGCGAGACTCAGGCAGGAGAAGGTAATAAGTTGAATAATTTGAAAAAAACAGGTGTAACTTTGGCTAAAAAGGAAAGTAGCACTTCTTCTCCTCGGAGAGCATCTTCAAAACGGAAGAGTAAGAGATCAAGTGGCCGTAGCTTGCGTGCACGTAAAACAAAGGCTAGAGTAAATGGTCAAAGCGGTGGCTTGGAAGAGCAGGAAGAAGAGATTCCTAAAAGAAACACTTCATATGGGTTGCTTGTTGGCCCCTTTGGTGCAACCGAGGATAGAATTTTGGGATGGAGTGCTGAGAAGCGATCAGGTACCTGTGATAGGAAGGGGGAATTTGCACGTCTTGTGTGGTCTAGAAAATTTGTGTTGATATTCCATGAGCTTTCTATGACAGGGGCCCCACTTTCAATGATGGAGTTGGCAACTGAGCTCTTGAGCTGTGGGGCCACAGTTTCTGCAGTGGTTCTTAGCAAGAAAGGTGGATTAATGACAGAGCTTGCTAGGAGAAGGATCAAAGTTCTTGAAGACAAGATGGAGCTCAGCTACAAAACTGCCATGAAGGCAGATCTTGTCATTGCAGGATCTGCTGTTTGTGCATCATGGATCGGTAAGAAATCCTTCTTCATTTCATTAGTATAAACTCCAAAAAAGGGTGAAGGTATCCTCTTTCCATGCTGATGGCAGAATTTGTGTGGTTTACTATTAATGACATCTATAGAATAACCAAATCGCATTGTGGTTTTAGTTTACAATTACCTCCCCCCCCCCCCCCCACCCCCCCCAATTTGAGTTTTTGTTCTTTTGGCCTTGAGGTATATCAAACTGCTAGAAGTTAAGAACTTGGAAAGGGATAACTTGATACCAAACAATTTGTAGGGGGAAAGTTTTACCATAAGCTAGAAGTTAAAACTTGAAAGGGGAACAGTACCAATAAAAAAATCTTGGGAGAAAAGTTTTATCACAAAACAGATGACGATTCATGAAAGTTCTACATTGCAGCATGATGAGGGCTCAAAATGGCTCCACATGATCCTCTCTCCACCCTCTGTTCATGTGGATAAGTTTCAACCTGAAATGCCTACCACATGGATGACGGAAGTGAACACACATGGCCAATTCTGGAAGTCACTCTGATTGGCCACATCTAATATAAACGACAAAGAAATATACTGTGCTGTTATGATACCAGATGATTAATAAATCAAAGCTGTTCATTTGCTCTCTGGAACTATCACAACAAGAGCTTGTGAGACATGTATAACATCTCATATCAAATGAAGTGCATTGAACAGACAAATCATTCTACAACTAGGCATTTTCATGAACATTGTATGCCTTTTAGGTTTCATATTGCACATCAAGAAAATACCTGTACCTATATTAGTCCTAATCATTCTTTTCAGGTCCTTGTCCATGATGCATGCCTTTGTATCCATTCAGGTCCTGGATAACTTGCTGAATTATTGTCTTGATTTAGAACTACTTCATACTGTATATGTTTTGAGTCTATTTTCTTTCCTTTATATACTAGTTGCCAGCATCAAGTATTATCATTACCCTGTTATTGAAGTATGAAAATGTCACAGGCCTTTTGTCCTCTATGTATTTTGAATTTTGAATTATTAGAATTTTCTTTTACCAATAATTGAAAACTTACTTGGGTATTATAAGAATAAGATATCTAATCCCTTTTGTTTTGGACTATCTGAAGGAGAAAACTTTGCATTACCAAGTTCAAATAAGATACAAGAGGTCAATAAATCCTGGTCCATTTCATGAAGAGTAAAATATAACACAAAAATAGTCTTGCTTCTTGCATTTTTCCTTGTTGTTCAACCTAATATTGATAAATCAGTGCTTTGTTTCAGAACAATATCTTGAACATTTTACTGCTGGATCAAGTCAAATAGTTTGGTGGATCATGGAGAATCGACGGGAGTACTTTGATCGATCAAAGCTGATGCTAAACCAAGTGAAAATGCTCATGTTTCTTTCCGAATTACAGTCTAAACAATGGCTAGCCTGGTGTGAAGAAGAAGGCATTAAGTTGCGTTCTCAGCCTGCTCTGGTTCCACTTTCTGTTAATGATGAACTAGCCTTTGTTACAGGCATTCCTTGTTCCCTAAATACCCCATCATTTAGTGTTGAGGCAATGCTGGAGAGGAAGCACTTGTTGCGAGATGCAGTTAGGAAAGAAATGGGACTAACAGAGAATGATATGCTTGTGATATCTCTAAGTAGTATAAACCCTGGAAAGGGCCAGATCTTGCTTCTTGAATCAGCACGCTTGGTGGTTGAAAAAAACATTTCCCTGGAAGATTCTGGAGTTAAAGGTTTGATTGAATTAGGCCAAGATAATTCTACCTTAACTCAGAAGAAACATTCCAGAGCTTTATTTCAAGATATGAGCCGTGTCGGTAAATCTTCAAATAGATTGTTGTCTAATGCATCTAGTTCTACTTTAAATGAACTTAAGAAGCATAGACAAGTACCCAGCATCCTCGCCTCCAGTAATGTCACAAAGGTTTTGACCTTTGGCAATGATCAGAAAATAAGGGAAGTGGTATCTGACAAAGAAGAAACACAGGAAAAGATTCTTAAAGTATTAATTGGTTCTGTTGGATCCAAGAGCAACAAAGTGCCTTATGTCAAAGGAATACTCAGATTTTTATCCCAACATCCTAACCTGTTAAAGTCTGTGTTATGGACTCCAGCAACTACACGTGTTGCCTCACTCTATGCAGCAGCAGATGTTTATGTTATAAACTCCCAGGTGATCATGTCTTTGAATTCCTGCCTCCCGACTTTTGATACAGAAGCCCAGCTAAGCAATTCTGTCTTATTATCTTCTTAGATAAGCTTTTGTTATATTTCTGATTAATTTGGTAGGTAGTTCTGGAAATTTATGGTTGACAGTATTTGATTATCAGGGGTTGCTTAAATAACTTGAGATGTCAATTAAATGTCAGATTAAAAAAAATCCATGAAACTTGTATATTTCTATTAGTAGGGATGTGGTTAAGTTTGATGTAAATCCAACTTCAGCAACACTTGTATCTATGCCTCAGAATATCTATCACTGAAAGTCCATATTGCACAATCTTATCGACACTTAAAGATCAGTACAGACACCAATTTGGCATGTATAAGTCCATCTATGGGCACCAATGGTTGCCATCTTTATATGCTGTCCAACTTCTAGAAACCATAACTCCTTGACATACTTTTCCTAATAATAATTTGTCTCTCGGAAAACATTTAACATCATTGATTGATGTACAGGGACTTGGAGAAACATTTGGAAGAGTGACAGTTGAAGCAATGGCGTTTGGCTTACCGGTATTACAATTCACTTAATCTTTCTCTTACTCCATCTTGGACAGATGAATGACTTTATCCTTGATACTCAATATGTTACAAATCCAACCATAAATATTGATGTTGCTGTTTCATTTCCATTTGTCTTCTTTTTGGATCCCAATAAACAACCAATGAGCAAATCCAGTTTGTAATCATTTTGGTGCACACCTTTTTCCTTGAATGCCAATGTAACAGAAATGTGCCCGGTCTCTGTAATTCAGTTCATATGTTACTAATTATCATCACATTGCACCTTGTCTTAATGATGACCTCACTAAACATATGTATACAATGATTTCATGTTATCTTCATTTTTTTCTTTTTGAAAAAACACAATAACATATTGAGAACTACATAATATTTAAATAGTTTTGCTCTGAACAAAAGTTGGTGCTGCTTAAAAACTTCTGAAGGATTTTTGACGAAGCATGAAATCTGGACAATAGTCTAAGGAGCTGTTTGATAATGGATTCATTTTTGGTGGATAAAATCATTAAATAATAAAATATTCAAGGGTATAACAATAAACCCAACTTCAGCTTCAGCCATTAAAGAGCTCACAACCTACTTAAAAACTTATTCGCGAAAAGACAAAGCAATAAGCTTATCAGTTTAGCCACTTCAGCTGTTATCAAACAGCCCCTAAGAAAATGGCAACTCTGGAGAAAGTAATGCCTAAAGAAAGAGATACCCTAGAATAAATAATGAGAGTTATATGCCTCAAATGTAATCAGTAATTCAGCATGCATACCTTGGTGAATGTCAGGTAGTTTTTTCTATCCAGAATTTTTTTATAGTAAAATAATAAATTATTAAAAAGAAAAGAATAATTAAATAAATTACAAGAAAGGTGATCAGAAACAATATAAGATTGCATATATGGCTGAAGATGGATGTCAGATCAGATAAGAAACAATAGATACATACAACCATTATCTCATCAATAATATGAACTCTGTACAGTTGCCAAACTTTAATGATCAGTCATCCAATCCATGTCCTAGCTAACCTTTTTTTTTTTTGCTTCCAATGTCCTAGCTAACTGGTGTTGGTTGTACAATTTCTGCTCCACCATTCCACTCTAGAGACACATCCCCTATAATGTATATGTCTGGATACAACGTCCATGACACTTTTAGAACCCTGAATGGTGCCCACCAATTCCTATCTTGCTCAGAACTATGACTTTGCTTTGTTGCAGATTGGACCAACTTGGTTGTTTCTATTTTAGGGAGTTAATATCTCAAAACTGGTTGTACTGTGCCTATCAGTCAATAACAAATAAATCTGTCTGAAAACATGATGCAATGAGAAGGCACATAAAGGTATTGTTATACAACTCCCTCCGCTATATGCATATCCCGGTCTTACAATGTGATGCGACTACAAAGAGACTTCTATATATAGGAAAATAAATCCTACCCAATATGCATAACTTTTCTCTTGTTTTTTATAGTAAAATACAAATCTTTATTATAAAAATTTTTTTATTGTCCTTGCATAATATTTTATCAAGAACAAAAGGAAATCCTCCTCCCTCATGAATGACAGAATCAAAAATTTTTGTGGACCAGTTTATTGCTCACAAAATGTAGTTTACTTGATTGGGTCCTAATATAACTTTCTCCGCCACTGGACCTCTTTAAGATGGATCGTAATGTCACATTCCTGTCATATTCAACGTGGCTATCTGTGTATGTTCTTCACTTTCGTTTTTCTCACAACCATAAGCAGTGTCTGGTATAAGAATTTTTTCAGGTTTGACAGTTAGATAATGTCAGAAAGAATTATGAGAAGAAATGGTAAAAAAATAAGTTTTTAATAGCACGAGGTAAGGTTTTCTAGATTTACAAAGGTATCACAATTTTACTTGGCATTATCTTGTTATTGTAAAAATGATTGCACAACAGAAGAATTAGCAAATGTATTAGAACATCACCAGAGGCAGATTGGTTAACGGAAAGATTTCTAAATTGTACAATGGATAAATCTGGATTTTAGATGATAAGATGGGAGGTACCCATGAGTCCACACTATCATCCTTTCATGAATCCAATAAGTCTCTTAAAAAATCTTTCATGAATCTAGCAGAACTCTTAAAAGACATACGTGTATATGGTGAGTTATAAATTGCAACAAACAGGCTTGACAGCAAGTTGTTCTCTGGTGCAGGTGCTTGGGACAGATGCTGGAGGGACAAGGGAGATTGTTGATCACAATGTAACAGGTCTTCTTCATCCTCTCGGGCATCCAGGAACTAAAGTCCTCGCCCAAAATCTACTTTTCTTGCTTAAAAATCCATCACAGAGGCAGCAAATGGGAATTAGAGGAAGGAAAAAAGTAGAGAAGATATACTTGAAGCGTCACATGTACAAGAAATTTGCAGAGGTCCTCTTCAAGTGCATGAGAATCAAATAAGGCTTTCAAAAGGGTTTCTTGATAAATCTTGGAAAATCTGGGCCTCTGAGATTGCCTTTTTTTTCTGGATAGGCACTGGGAATCTTGAAGTTTCTGTAGTTGAATTAATCCACCACATCTCCATTGTTCTCATTGATCAATTGGTCACATGTCAGAACTCGGAAGCTGCTCTCATCTGGATTAAAAAAAAAAAAAAAGAAACCGTGGCGCTTGGTATTGAACCACTTAATTTTCAGTTATAGACCTACAGAGCTTCCCACTCACAAAACACTATTAAGGAATCACAACCAAGTGAAGTGTGACCAGTGAGGCAGTGGCCTGAGTCGGAGAACTGAGTATACCATGGAGTTGGGGGGAAATAGTAAAAAAGAACACTTTGACAAACTTTTTTGTTTGACGATGGACACAAATGCCATGATGTTCAAAGTTCAAACCCGAGTCACTGGCACACTGTGATTGATCATTCTTTCGTCTTTCCATCTCCAGATTCCCCTCCCATTCAACCAAAGAACACGGTGCACATAAATGAAACTCCAACCATGCTTTGGTTCAGGCAAAAGGCGTTTCAAAACCTTTTCAGACAACCATGAGATGAAAGATTAACGATGATCTGTCAAAATGCTTTTAATCGTATATTACTTAAATCAGTTCTTAGTTTCTTTCTTTCTTTATTTTTTTTTCCCTTTCTTTTCCTTTTCTTAAGACAATAGAACAACCCCAATACGAACTTGTGTCAGTGTCAGTGGCACACAACAGGCCTCCCTCCCACATAACCCACCAGTATGCACTCGTAACCAGAGATCCAAAGTTGAAAGGAAACGAATATCTTTGTTTGATTCCAAGATGTATTGTATTATTTTGGCCAATTGCACTATCATTGGCAAAATACTTAACCGGATTGAGGGATAAACAGAACAAAAAGAAAAAATTCTGTACAAAGAAAGATCAGCAACCAAAATTCTACACCCTTTTTTTCCCTCCGGGAGCATTAATACGCTCCCCATTTAATATAAAATGCCTATTAACCTCCCAAAAAAGTGGAGAAACCGCTTGGCAACTGTGCACCAAAACTGCCTCGATAATGACCTCTCTTCACTGCAAACAGCCGCCGTGTCAAAAGTTCACTTGGAATCCATCACAAATGACGAGCAACGGCCCCCAAGTTAAACCCCCCGTGCTCATGATAAGGCAAAACTCAGCGCTACTCAAGTAAAAACAGCACCAAGGTCCCCTATTAAGAGACTTTGGAAACCAGATTGACCGCCATTGCCTGAGATGTCTTGCTGAAGCCTGAGATCACATATCCACAGGTCATTTGAGATTCATTTGTAAAGTCTACCCATCATCAGCAGATTCCTTCTCAGACGATGCTTTTATCGCCTCAGCAGTCATAAGGGCAACGACAGCCTTGTGAATTGCAAGATCTGCCCTGTAAAGCAATCGCTGAGCTTTTTCTCTCTTGAGTTTGGCCATGTTGAATGCATGCTGAGCTGCACCTGATGCATCCCGCAACCTGAACTCGTCAAGATCAGAAGGACCCAGCTGTTCAACTCTGCGCCTCTGGGACAGTTCTGAGTGGTATTGCTTCTGAGTAGTCCACTCAGGTAGACCCATATTCCACCGGTATGCCTCATTTCTCTTCTCTGTCATCCTTTGACTGTATGCCTTTACCATCATTTGTGAATCACTTGGCAATAGAAACGCCCCTGCCTTCTTTGACTTGTTTTTGTGAAGTTTTAAGTGGTGATTCCTCTCAGAACCATCACTGCTCATTGACAGATAACCCGTGCTAATAGCATCTCGGGGTGATAGTGCCCTTGTTGATGTCTGGATCCAAGGGGAAGCATCCTCATGGCTCTGACCAGTAATGACACACCTGTCCTCTCCAAGGGAAAACCCATTTAATCTTCTCCCTGGTAATAATAACACATTATCAGAGATTAAGCTTACACAAGAATTTTCAAAAAGCTTTTGAGAAACAAAATAGTGGTAACTAAAATGAGGGCACATTGAGGATTAAACTTACCTAAACCATGCAAACCATCATGATCTCTGGGAAAAGCATTATTATGCCCACCACCGGCTGCAAACTTCCTTTGAGACCTTTGTTTTGAACCCTTGTTAGGCACTTCCAAACCCCGTGGTCGCATACAGAAAGCAAACATAGGTGGCTTCTCAATTATCAGAGCCTTATCCTTCCCTCCATTAGGAAAGTTGTGAATTTTATTTATTGCCAACTCCCACTCTTTAACTTGTTGCTGATACCTCTCCCACAAAGGAGGCTAAATCAAGCAAAAGGATAGAAACAGAGAATCATTAAACAATTATATGTTGAAAAAATAATAAGTTACACAATGACGAATGACACAAGAGAAACAAAGGTAACACATCAAAGACATGCATACAAACACCATGAGCTTGATAAAAATTACTACCAAAATTCAAACTGCAATAAACAAATTTAGAATATAGCCTTCAAAACATGTTATAACAATTAAAAAAAAGCATTTGACTCAATAAAATTATGTTGTGAAAGGGAAGTTATTCTTTAATGATGTGGAATATATCGTGCCTTCAAAATTTAAATAAGTTTACCCTCAGGTGGGTATACTACTTTTGTCAAACCAACCACAACTAAAGATAAGTCACCAGAAAGTGCAAGTTGGAACATGAAGCTTTAAATAGGTAGCACAAGTGCACAACCACATAGTTCATTTTGGCCCTGGATATGCTTGTCAGAAGATTGCACTGTCTTGTCCACTCCCTCCCCTGATAAATGTTATTATCCCCCATTACACAGGATATGTCTGCATGAAGTGGCTACTCTCAGACATGAACCCCCTATTCTCACAACTTTTTTATAATAAATAATAAATAGAAAAAAGTGAAAAAAGAAAGAGTTCAAACTACTCCCAATCTCCAATTCCTACATTTGTCAGCCCAAGATTTTACTACTGCACCAAGCAATTGTCCCTTTAACACAAGTTTCTTTTATTTATTATGAAAAACGTATATCCGGCCCAACTTAACTGAAAAACATATTTGGATGAGAATAGCCCTTTATTTCCCTTTTATCACTAACAGATATTGGATGGATTCTAATGGTATACCATGAACTTTAATTATCAAAAAAAAAGTGTATATATATATATATATATATATATATATATATATATATATATAAATGCACAAACAGTATCCTGGATGTCACATATAGAAATTATCTTTTTCAATAAAATATACTGTTAATGATCAAAGAAAACCATAATGCATGCTGGTGCATCATGGATGACATACAAAAAATACTTTCTTCTCCATAAACCTGTCCTTTTTGCATTAAGTCTTGATTAACCATTTTTTATCAACAGCAAATTTCATTGATACAAATAAAATGGTTCAACACTCTCCCCAAATGACTTGCAGTATGACATAAACCACAAAGGTCCTAGCATATAGTACTTACAATCCCATTAGTATAACGCAGTTAAACATTTGCACCTCGCCCAGGCTTTTTTTATAGTAAAAATAAAATTTCATTAAAAAGGAAAATAGTTACATCCTATCCAGGTGTAGGCAACACCTACATGCCAAGAATTCTGGCCAAAAAGCTCAATTACAATCAAACAAAACAATCCAGATTACACATTTGAATCCCCAACGTTTCCCCAAGCTTGTCCCCAAAGTCTTTTTTTAAGAGTAATAATAAAAAGGTTTATTAAAAAAAAAATTACAACAAGAGGTGGCAAGATGGCACCTCAAAACCAACAACTACAACAACCAAAAAAAGACCACTATAGAGTATTGACTGATACAGAACTGAAACTCCAGCACACGCCAAAAAATTCCCCACAACTGTCCTACTGAACTTTTCAAATCAGGTAATAGAATAATCCAATACTTGGCTAAATTCCGGTACTAGAAACCAGCCTACAACAGTTTCTCTGACTGCTGCCACCTGCCACTATCCTCTCCAAATTCTAAGCTTTGGCTCCAAAAGTTCTTCTAATTCTTTCCTTCCATATATTACAACATCTTGCAAACAGAATGCAACTCCAAACCAGCCCTGCTTTCTTGCTTCTACTATACTTCTTTCATCTCTCAAGCCCCTAAAATTTGAAGATACCGACTTCAGCTTCCAAGTCAGATTCCAACTCCCCCCCTACATTTTCTGCAACCTCCCTTACTCTTCATCAACTATTCCTTCTTCCCTCCCTTCTCCTTCCTCCCACACTTCACTCCCCCTCCCCAATAATTTTCTTTTTAGTATGTTCTTCTGTTCTGCTTCTCTCAAAATGTTCTATTGCCTTCCTCACTACCCTTTCTCCTTGTAGAAAAAATAAATTCATAAATTTCCCAACCTCCACCTGTCTATCAACCAGCTAGTCAATACTCACCCTTCCTTGCTCAGTATGTCTTCCCCAATATCCTTCTCAATTTCGACCCTCATTCTCTCCTCTTCTCCCTCCTTTGTAACCTCTCTGCTCTCCCTCTGGTCCTCAGTTTCTAACCTTTCAACCCCAACCCCTAAACCTCCTTACCCCACCATCCTTTTTCTCTGTTATAGACCTTATGTTGGTCCTCACCTGATTTTTTTCTTTTCATGCTGCTTCCCCTTTCGTCCATTGCTTCAAACCATCTTCCCTATTATCTTCCTCACAGGAATTCCCAAGACCAAAGAAGTGGAAGATACAAACCAACCTCATTGTTCAGTTGAGCTATGATTTCCAAAGATTTTGCTCCAATCAACATTTCGTAACTTTCATTTATTGCTCATCCCCCATTCCCAGAATCTCCACCATCCCCTTCAACTTCCCCCTGTACTCCTTTTCCTTCCTCACCTGTGGAGTTACTCAACCGGACTCCAGCTCCCGGAGCTCTCTAGCTTGAAGAAGTCGCTTGATTGATTTCTTTGCTTCAATCACCCCTCGAAGTCAGCTCTTCTACGACTTGATGCCTTCAGGTCGCTGCAACTCATCCTTTTTTATCTGAACAAGGTGGGAATTCCTTTGTCTTCCTTCTGAAACTTCTACTTTCCTCCCGTTCTCATACCTCGTAACCACCCATACCCAGTCGTTTCTGGGTTCAAGCTCTCTTGCCCAGGCATTTCCCTGTCTAACTTGTTCATGTTAGCCCTCATCCCTGCTAAGGTATCTACTAAGCTATTAGCAAGAGCTAGTAATCCATCTGAATGAGCATTTCACATTTGAAGATAAAGCCACTACTTTTGTTAGCAAGTACCTTAATATACTTGAGAACTTGATTGGATTCGGAGCCATCTCACCAGTCACCACTATCTGACAATCACCTTCGAGTCTTCAACCACAAGTCCATTCCATACTTTGCCATGGATTAACTTTAGCCCTTGCAAAAGAGCTAACAGCTCAGCTCTCACTTAATTGCCCATTCCTGCTGGTCCTGAACAACTCATTAATATACTCCCATCATGGCCTCTTACAAACCCTCCCACACAGGACCTGATTGACCTAGGCTTCCAACTAAATCTAGTTCAAAGTTTCCAATTGCAGGTGCAGTCCAGGATACCTGCCAGCTTCTTAAGATCACAGCAATTTTTTGTGGTCTTCATGCAGTGAATACCCTTAATCACTGAAAGATCAACAATACTGTCTGCTTCTTGGGCTTTATTTTCAAATATTTTAGCATTTATCTCACACCATAACCCCCATTAAACTGCAGCCTTTGCACAATACCAAAACAAATTACAACATAACACCACATCCTTGCTGTGAAATGGCATTCACAGTTTCACTCTCATCGTTCTTCAGGTAAATGACACAGACATGAGAAAAGAGGCACAGATTAGTCTTATTAACCACTTTGTTTTCAACATTCCTAATTTTCACTGAAAACTATACTTGATCCTAACATTTATAAACCCCAGGATTTAAACAATAGCTTTCAGGCTATTGTTTTGGTCCATGTTATTATGCATTTTAGGCAATATGTTGTTCTGAATGAAATCAACACTGTTGATTATCAAAAAAAATCACAAAAAAAAGAAGGAAACGTTGTTGTTCTGCTGAAAACATTCACTAGATGAAAAGCTGTCATACTGCTGGTCGTGTATATCTCTTATTAGAGACAAGATCAAAACCCACTGAGTGGGCATGCAACAAGAAATTAAGGTCAAAGTTCCATGAGGGAACATGAGATCATAACACTAAAAGCAAATAGTGATGAACATTAGAGGTATAGATCAAATGTTTTACCTGGAATTGCCGGATCAGAGGCATTCCTTTCTTCTGCCTCTTTTGCTTCCAATGTTCATGTATGGATTTAATTACATCAACAGGCCCTACTCCAACCATCAGCTCCTCAATTTCATCGGATGAAAAGCTATCACGCTGCTGAGCATATGCAACTTTCTCAAACATATCCATCATTCTTTCAAACATATCATCAGAAATCTGTGGCAGATTACACCCATCAATATCAGAAGAATTTTGATGTTTTGAAATCCACTCATCATCATCACTTTCAATGTCATATAAAACATGTGAAGGATTCATAGCCATCTCAACTTCAGTCTCATCCTGCCGAAAATACTTTAAACTGCGAATAAATGGTGCCTCTACTGCATTATCATCACTCTCCTCAATCAAGCGAACCCCAGGAATAGGAATGTTCTTAACAGTAGCAGCCCGAATATTCCGATTGAAACACTCTTCATGCATCTCCCTGAAAATGGCCCAATGGCTCCTGTCCGGAAATTCCAAGATCCAATCCTTCCCTCCCTTCCACATCATAGCATGAGTATAGCGATTTGTTGTCCCAGGCTGCAAAAACTGGTGTGCCTTATATGAATACCTTGTAGCCCCAGAAATTTTGACCAGCATTCTCCAGTCCTTATGGTCAACAAACTCTAACACAACCTGTGCACCACTCTCTCTCCATCCTTTGTCCCCTGCAGTAATCAAAACATTTACATCACAATACAACACTTCTGGGTGTCTCTGTGGACTTCTAGACCCAACAGACATTCTCTTCTCATTGTCAGTCCTAATCCTTTTATAAGGACGTCCTTTCCGTTGATGACTTCTAGGCTTTGAGCCAAACTCCTGACCTCCAAATGGCAATAAATATGAGACCTGAGTCCGTGGTTTCCTAGAACCATTCCCAAATCCACTCAGAGCAAAATCTGCCTTTCCATCAGGCCACACTTTTGATCTGTAGCCAAGGGATGAAGAACCAAAGCTATGTCTGTTCCGATGCCATACACTACGCGGTGCAGTAGGATTTGGGCTCCGAATGCCAAAGTCATTCATGGTCCATGGTGAATCAATAGAAGACTGCTGATTGTTCTGTGTTTCCCTATCAAAATGCTGGTTTTCAACTTGGCCAAGAGGCGGAATGTGAACATTAACACCATCCAAAGAGAAGCACCGACTTTCAGAGTTATCTGGAGAAGATCGATGCTCAGAAAGTGAAGGCCATGACTTTTCACTGCATTGTTCTGATCCTGCATAATGAGACAAATTCTGTTGCAGTCCATCAATGCCATCAATCCTGTTCTTCCCTGAATCTTTGGGATCTACAGAAGTTCTAGTTACATTAAGCTCACCATTTAGATATTTCTTAGAGGTCCTTATCCAATCACCATCACTGCCTATGGAGAGAGCATCAGTCTCTACCTTCATTTTGGAACAACACAACCATCTAGACCCAGCAGCAGTCTTCAAAGTACTCCTATTATTTTTAACGGCCACTTCTGAGATTTCAGTAGGTATAACCTCGATAGGAATGCTTTCATTGCACATTGGTCTGCCACAATCTGGACCCTCCAGTAAGGACATTGAGTTCTGGTTCTGGAAACTCAAAGAGGCAACATTATTTTCCATAAGCATCTTGAGATGCAGGCTGAGAAAGAAAGTGGGTGCAGCAGCAAAAGAAAGTACAAAGGAAGGAAGTCTCCAGTGATTCTCATCAGAATTTGAATCTTGACATCTTAAGTCAATAGAAGCCAATTCTTTGGAGACACCAATTTGCATAATACCCTGCCTAGATCTTTTCCTCGAACTCTGGTTGGTAGGAAAAACAGTATCAAGTTAATCCCATATGATATCAAGTGTTCAACAAGAGCAAACAGGTGACAGTGTCAAAATATTTATATAATATTTGGGGTAAATTACTTAAACCTCAACTGTATTTCCTGACAAATGCTTTAACCATCCCTGCACTTTGACCTCTACAAATTCCTCCCTTGACAGTTCGGAGAAATTATACGAACAGACCCCTTCCATAGTTTAATAATAAGAATCTAACCGAAAAGGATGATTTCATGCTTTTAAGCACTTCAAATTTCCCATATTGCCCATGAATGACAATGTTGGAGTGTCTATTGACCAAAATACCCCTTCCATTAATTTGACATTAAGAGTATTTTGTTTTTGGAAATTGGTCAGCAAACACTGTATTATTATCATTCATGAGAAAATTGGGAAGTTTAAAGTGTTTAAAAGCATGAGATCATCATTTTCAGTTAGGTTCTTAACACTAGCGGCAAACTAACAGGAGGTCTATTTGTGTAATTTCTCCAAAATGTCAATGGAGGAATTTGGAGAGGTCAAATTACAGGAGAAGTTAGAGCACTTGTCAGAAAGCACAGGGGGGTTAAGTGATTTACCCTAATATTTTATTACCATGGATTAGATAAGTAGATGGAATAGCATAATGACAAAGATGATGAGTGCAAAACGAAGCAGAGAGAAACCATTTAAATTGGCAAAGGGGGAAAAGGAAAGAAAGAAAAAAGAAAGAAATTACCTCATGAGAAATGAGCTCCCCGCAAGTGGGAGGAACTCGCAACTGAGCACTGCCATTCTGAAGAAGCTTAATATTATCATATGTGCATTCAGCAAGAGGAAGCTGCATACTAACCAAAGAGTATTTCTTCAGTCTAGAATCCAGGTACAACCACTTTGAATTTTTTACCTCCAAGAAGTTGTAGACAACAAACACAAATTGCCTTTCAAGTTCCTGAAAGCCAGAAAGCTTAAACCTAATTGATGTCACTGGCAACTGCAAATGTACAAGCTCTCCATACTCAGACTGGCAAAAAGCAGTCACGACCAAACATATAAAAGCCACTGCCTGCGTCAAGCAGCCTTCAAATGATATAAACCTCAACCCAGCAACATTATCAACAAAAAGCATCTCCAAATAAACCTTTGGCCAAGGGGTCGTTACTGTACCACAGTGAAGCAGCAACACAGTACGGTACAGCCAAAATTTCTCAGCTTCAAATGAAAGAATGCGGCTCCATCGGGGCAGGAAGCTTAACATCAGTTTAACTTGTTTCAATTTCTCAAGAAGTATAGTCATCCTTAACAACCCAAGGTTCTCACCATCCCACAATATGCTATCACAATTTAAGGATTTCCAATCTTTCAGCCAAGAGCCTTCGAGAGTAACATCACACTCTTCCAGTGCTCCTACCCTGTCAACAACCAAAGCAAGAGAAGTAACAGAACCAGATAAACTTCTGTGTCCAGAAGCCTCTTCAGATGTACAACCCATTGCCTGCCCTCTCTTGCGAAACCGCTTCCTGAAATAAACAAATGGAAGCCTTTTCTGATCAAAGCATGTGATGCTCATCACAGGCTTCTCAGCCATTTCTCCATGAAATGAACAATCTTGCAACACAGAATTACAAAATATTTCATTATTATCCGTTCTAGAGGGGCCTGCAGCGAAACACCTTTGTGGGGGACTGACTGGATTATCAACAACAGGAAGCATTTGGTCCTTAGATGGGCAGGATTTTTTCTGTCTCTTCACAACACCAAGTGGGGAAGATTTTATGCGACAAGTTGATCGAGCCAACCATGAAATGATGGGCTCTGAATCCATATAGGTGCCTATACAATTGCTATCTTCCTCATTCACATCTTCCACATCTACATGTTTACCTCCCTGCACTGATTTTTCTGGACCAGACTTACCAGGAACTTCACTGGGGAGTAACAAGAGTTTGAATCTCTCATTTTGGAGGTTAATCCATTCTTCATCACGGTCATCATATTTAACATGATGCAGCTTCCTCTCTGGATCATAATTATTAACAACACCAAAATACCAACTCTTGTCCAATGGCCAAAAGACTTTGATCCTTCGGTTTAGAAACCAGTATGCATCCAAGTCCCCAGAAAATATCTCATAAAAGTGGCGTCTCTTCCTCACAATACCCTTCTCTTTGTGTTGTTTTCTGGGACGCAACACTCTGCCTGCAGCATCAACAGATGTGGAGTCAGACCCAACTGAATTACTTGCCCCCCGACTCAAGAAATCCTGATGAACTGAAGGCAGCAACGAAAACCCATTCATAGACTGTGATGCAGAAGAAGCCTTACTGTTTCCAGTAAACCTGGTACAGCTTGGGTCAAACCGAGAAGACAACATTCTTGCAGCATTCTGCTCAAGGTTCTCCTCATCATCTTCTTGCATATCCTCACAAATCTTGTCAGAGTTATCAACCAATGGCTCCAAATCATCTACACAGCTTTGTTTCTGTGATGCTAATTCCCACCTCTTTCTTCGATTCTTGTGAACACTTTTTGGGGATGGACTGCCATTGGATCTAATAGCATTCACACCCTCTGGCTTCACATGCCTAGCTGAATTAGCGCTACTGGAGCTATTCTCATCAAAACCATCAGAAACTTTTTTCTGTTTTCCTTCAGAAGAAGGTATAGGGTTGACAGAATCACCATTTAACTCAAGTATCTTTGTATCATAGCTGACTTTATCACTTGATGCAGCCACCTGTTCCAAGGCATGATTGTTTTGGAATTTCTTACGCCTCAAAAAACCTCGGCGTCGTTTCGGGATACTCTCATCCAAACTGTGTGAAACGTTGTTGAAACCACTCAATTTGTGCAAATCCTCATCAGCCAAAAGTTGGACATCTTTATTCTTTGCTTGATTCTTTTGGTCTAAACATAGATACTTTAATTTTGAATCTGAATTGCTCGAATCCAGGGATCCCAAATTCAAACCATTGTCATCTAATGAATCTAAACTATTTCTGCTCTTCTTATTAACGGGTTCGAAACTACTGAGAGGCACCTCTTTCCGACTCTTCCTTTTCTTCTTACCCTGCCCAACACCTACCTCTTTTTCGACGGACTCCTGTTTTTTACTCTTTAGCTCCCCACCTTCGGCCCCTTCTTTGCTAACAGAAACCCCAGACTTATCAACGTAGAGACTTCGAAGATCCAAAGATCTCGATTTCTTAGAAGTTTCAGAGACATGAGAGTTGTCTACGCTATTTTCCATCTACGGAACCTCGAACCACATAAGAAGAACCAAAACCCCCCAATTTTCATCTTCCATCAAACAAGTTTCTCTAATCCAAACCCTAGTTTCAGATCTGACACCAAAATCCCAAAACAAAAATCAATAAAACTCCGAAATTAACGCCCCAAAAACACATGCAAATCTATGAAATCCATCTCCTATCGAGATCCGAACCCTTCGTGCAAGTAAAATGAATCAATCACCAGAAACAGGGGCAAAAAACAACATACCTGGATCAAAATCGTCTGAGAACAAACATTTATACGCTCCGATCGGAAAATTGCTGAGGGAAAACATCGATCTCCCGCTTCAAATACGTCCTTTTTTCGCATGCAAAACCCCCAATTTGTCGATCTTTTCAGGAATTCCAGTTTTTACCATCGGAAATGAAAGAATTAGGGTTTCTTCCGTTTCACGAGACTTAGGGTTTAGAACGAAAAAACACAAAATTAAAAGAAATAAAAATATAATCTTCATTATACTGTAACTTCGATTAATCAGAACCATCCGATCTAAGATCAACCCTCCATATTTTCCTGCCACGACGGAAACCCTAACAGCATTTAAAAGACATCGACAATTTCGGGGTAAACAAGGAAGAGCTGGACGGCGGAGATCACTCTGATCAATTACATCGATGGATGAGATTTGGTGGAACATTGAAAGATATAGGCAAGTTATGTGATACAGCAGGAGAATATAATTTGGCAAGGCTTTTCAACTTTTTCCTTTTTTCGCTAAGTTACAAAAATGACCCTGGTATTTGGTAAGGTTTCTGAAATACGATTCGCCTTTTGAAAAAGTAACGTAAGCGCTGGGACGCGCCACTTGGAGGTAAAACTGTAAATAAGGTCGCCCATCAAATACAAAATGTAAAATAATTAAAAAGTAGGGGTCCTTTTCATCATTACATACGTGTAAGAGGGGTGCACCAGAAATTCCCTCGAAGCTTTAAAAACAGCTGCCTGATTTACTTAATTTTGCGTTAAGCCCCTTACATAAATCACTTACCCACAAAGTCACATTTAGGCTCCGTTTGGAAAAATTCTTGCTTTTGACAACAAAATGAATCAAAAAGTGATTTGAAGGCTTAAAGGAAAAAGTAGGGAAATGAAGGGAAATATCAGAAAATCTATACAAGGTTTGTAAAGGTTTTCCTAATTTTTACTTTCAAACCAAACACAGCCTAAGAGTTCCACGATGATAGCAGAAAGATATGATACTGAAAAAACTTTTAACCAATCAGTTAGTATTTCCGGGCTCGGGATTAATTGGTCAAAGCCCTTCCAATAATCATGTCTTTCCAGCATCATACATTTTCTCATTATCTAGAGCCAAAAAAATAAAAAATCAAACCCAAACACTTTAACTAATCAATATCTCGAGTGATTGTGAATGAATTAATTGATTGTCAATCTGTTGGGTACCATATCTTTTCAATATCAGAGGTAGACTGGTTAGTTTACTACATAAGGATACAAGTGTTATATAAAGTTGTGAGCTTGCTCGTGTGGACATATCATAGTGAAGCTGGAATTTAGGTCCACACATGATATAGGTTTTCTTTAGTACACCACCTTTGTTTCTTTTTTGAGATATGATAGAAATTCAAAGCTTGCAATAAGCTTGTAATATTGATCTTGATTTTGAGAATCTATTTATTCTAAATGAGGGGAAAATGAAAAAGGCCAAGACTGGTTGTGTTGGTCTGAAAACTGATTTTCTCCATTTCTATGGGGGTTGTAATCTATTTCTTATAATTCCATGTGTAAGTGACATCTCAAAGCTTCAATCTATGTGGCTAGAGCAATACTTTGGTGCAATCCCATTAGGGTTCTAAAGATGTAACCCTGGATGCAATATTGAGGTATTATTTTGGTTGAATAATTCACCCTTTTTCATAACATTTCCAATTATTAATATGCTATAGTTCAAAATGAAATTAAGGTTCCGTTTGGGAAGAGCACAAACACAAATATTCACGGTTCATGAAAATAACAGCATTTGTATTTGTATTTAACATATTTCTATTTATACTATTCCCGAACCGATCCTAAAGTATTCTTCCTACGAGGATAATGCAATGCATAAATCCTTCCATTGTATAAAGAGAGAAGAACAAATGGCCAGAATGGTATCCGGCTTATTAATACCATGTTTTAACAAGGATCAATGGGTAAAATGGGTCTTGATCCCTAAGAGAAATGTATAATTTAGGGAAATAAGAGATGTGTATTTAACCTTTTTCTTCACCCATAGCTCCCAACCCTAAGTGCGAGTAGGATTCTCTACTACAACCAGTCATAGAGCTTACCAACTTACCATTTGGCACCTTGCTAGAAAATTCCTCGAACCCTTTCCCTCAACTTTATATTTTTCTATTATTTTCCATCAAACGAAAAATATGTTAAAAATAGACTGATGCCATCTCCCAAACTAGATGTCAACAACCATATACCATGGTTGAGACCCTTATAATTGTTGTAGTCATTGCTTGCACGAAGATTATGAGTGGACTCAAGCTGAGTCGAGCCGAACATTTGGTTATTCAAGTTCAGCTCACTGAAATTGTATTAGTTCCAAGCTCGATTCGAGCTAAAGATTTGAGCTCGAGCTTGACTCAGTTCAAAGCTCGCAAGTTCAAGTTCGACTACAAGTCAAAGTTTTTTTTTCTAAAAAAAATAAAAAGTATACATATAAAAATATTTTTTTTTATCTTACATATAAAAAATTAAGAATTATAAAAATCATTTATTAGTATACATATAAATAATGTTTTTTATTTTACATACAAAAAAATAAGAATTATAAAATTGTTTACCATTATACATACAAAATAAAAATATTATATATAAAATTTTTATAATTATATAATAAAAAAGATTTCTTATATATACGTACATACGTATGTATGTATGTATATATGTAATAAAAAATTATTTATTTATTATACTAGGCTCGTAAGCCTCATGACTTAAGCTTTATTAGGCTCAAGCTCAACTCGACTAGCAAACGAGCCTATATATCAAGCTCGAGCTCAGCTCGAAGCTTGATTTAAACTAAGCCAAGCCAAGCTCAAATAGATCATGAGAAGCTCGGCTCGTGGCCACCCCTAATGGAGATCATAGTTTTCTTTGTTCACATGGCAGCGTGGCCAATACCATGGCCCGTGATTAGGTGAATCAAGGAGCTCCCCTTTATGACATACCCTATTTTCTGGCATAATGACTAATAATGTGGTCAACAACATAAGTTGTATACCTCACTCCGTATTGTGGTGCAAACAACAATTTTTTCTTAGGTTGTGTTTGGTTGCAGTGCAAATTTATTTGCACTAGTACAAATGCATGGGAGTACAAATGTAAAAAATGCAAATTCTTGCTTAATGTTGTTTTGGATTTTACTTTATTTTGCTTCATTTGTACTGCAATCAAACAAAATAATCTAAAATTTAAAACAAAAATAGGTCAGAATTTGCACTCAAATCATTTGTACTGCAGGTTTGCATTAGTGCAAATTTATTTGCATTGCAACCAAACACAGCCTTAGGGTTCAGTTTGCAACGCAAATTTAATTTGCATTAGTTAAAATGCATGGGAGTGAAAATAGGAAGAAGTAAATTATGATTTACCTTTGCTTCACATTTGACTGTCTTATTTGTTTATAAGAAGCAAAATAGAAAGTAAAATGATGCAATCCCCACCTTATACGAGAGAGAATGGCTGTAGGAGGGTCATTTGCTTTATAGGTAGGAAGCAAGGTATTGTGGTTCCCACTCTATATGAGAGAGAATTAAGGAGTGAGGTGGTGCAAAATTTAATTAGCTGATATGCAAATTTTACACCGCTAATGAGTGCAATTAAATGAGAGAAAAAAATATTCATTTCAGATATGAGTGAAAATCAAAAGTACTAATAAACGGATGCAAGACTAAACCCAATACAAAATTTGTATTCCGTTCAGATTTGCACTGGAAAAAAAAAAAAAACACGTTATAAGTAACATTAAACAATTCTACATTGATCATTGATATTAGCATATAAACCCACTATTTAACGAGTCCTAATCACCTGCCAACAAAATACATTCCAACCCTTTACCAGCATAGTCTTACGCTGCACATCTAGGTCCCACTTTTATGGTGATTCCTAGTGAGATGTACTGTATTAGATCAAGGTGGTAGAGGTTAACACAATAAAATGCATGTCATACATGCGATACATCCATACATATCTGAATAAAAATACAATACCCAAATATTTTAATTATTGCTGTGATTCCATGAAATTAGCAAACCGAGCTGTTAATTTCTAGAGCTGTCCCCTCGTTTTTTTATATGATAACTGAGGTAAGATTAAATATATTTTTCAATTTCATGCATGGAATGTTAAATAGTCCCATGATTGTTTAAAAAAAAATGCTATGTTATATCTAGGTGTCAAGTACCATTTATTGGTTTCATAGGGATCATGTGGATATGGGCTGAGACCTGCCATGTATAGAATGTGCGGTATCGAGACCCATCCTCCTTCCCTCATCAATTTCATGTATCATAAAAGGGGAAAATCTATGGAAAGACATAGTAGCAGAAGAGTTTTGACTAATAAATATAAGGATTTTGACTCACCAATATAGGTTTCACTTAAATGATCTTTCCCAGTGGCAGGTTCGGATTAGGTTTTTATTGAATTTTGAATGTGACTCGACCCAAAGGCCCAAACCCGAAGCAATGTAAAATGTTAACTCAGATCAAACCTATTCCCAAGTATAAAATCATATACTTTTTAACCATCTGATATGTGAATTATCATTAGAACTGTATTATTAATTCATCGATTCATGTTACATAGAATTTAATATAATTGGGACCATTGAATTGTTTTTATATTTTGTGTGAGCAATGTTGATTAGAGACCTATCTGATGGAGAATCTTAACCACTTCTTGTTTGTTTTTTTTTTTTTTTTTTTTGTAGAGCATAATTAACATAAATATAATCTATTTGAAATTTAAAAATGTCTTTTTTTCTATTTAATTTAGATATTGGCTTTTGATGATTGGCAGTTTGTGTTGTCAGCTCTTTTTACATGACATGTTATGCCTCCAACACTGTTACTATTAAAATGGAATTCATATGGATTAATGTATCTATTTTTTTTTAATAATGGACTAAACAACCGGAGCTAACCCTCCTCTAAACACTTAGATCCCCCAAATTAACTTGGGTGAGAGTCTGGATCTGCTGATTACAATACATTACTGGCCACGTTTAATTAGCCGCACATTTGGAATATCGGTATATAAAGTTCAAAAAATGCTCCCAATGTGCAGCTGGATGAACATGGCTAACAATGTGTTGTGGTCAGCAGATTCAAACTCTTTGGAGAAAGGTAGGACTTCATCCTGAGTAATAATTACCTTGGGGTCTCCTTGGATAGCAGAGGCTAAGGCCATCCACCAACAAGAGATCTTACCAATTGATGTAGCTCAATCCGGTTGCTCCCAGTTGGAGGTGATATGGTTTTCAATAGACAACGGACTCGGTTGATCTGTAAAAAGCGAATTAGAGAACCCGGGGTTGCTTACCCGACGAGATCGCTCCGATGCTTAAGTTAGTACTTGGTTGCGAGCTGATAATAGCTTAGAATGCAAGAGGGCTAGAGCACAGAGATTACGCGTACCTTTCCCCCCGGAGGGTGGAGCCTTTATATAGTGGAGCCTTCGCAGGTTTCGCGGAGCGGTTCCGAGATCCTCGTTACGATGATGTCCATTTTCGCGTTAATTGGGGATAACGCTACCAACCGATAAGATTCATCACTTCCACCCGAATCGGACGGGGGAGATAATGCTAGCTGTTACGAGGCGTGATCCCGTAAGGCGTGGAATCTAGTGGTGAGATCTTCGGGGTTGCCATGCAGTGGTCGGTCGATATTGCCCGAGCTAGTGCCCTTTGATCCAACCTAGTACGAATGCCGAAGTGCCTTGGGACCGATGTGGTCCTGGTGCGATCGTGCCCCGAGGTGAACTTGTCTCAAGGTGGACTTGCCCCGAGGTGATTTGGTTATCCGAGCTCGATCAGTTGTAGGATTGGTGTGTCGGACTGAGCCGTCACCCTATTAGTTAGGTCGTGTCCACGTGTCCCCCTATGACTAAGTCGGGCCAATCACCCTACATCACCAATCAAACGTTTTTATTTATTTATTTACTAAATCCCTCAATGGGGGCCGTAATTCTTTATTTCTTTTATAGGAAGTAGCACAGCATCACACTAATAGTAATCCTCCTTGAAAGTTAGTGGTAATTATAATAGGATTTGAATCCACATCTCCGGTAGAACAAATAAGCTAACGAACCAACTGATCCATCCCTCAATTGGCTTACCAACCAGTTGGTTGGCACCTTGAAGATGTATTTCAATTGGGTTGTAAGGGAGTACTGATGTAATTGGGGTCAAAGCAGGTGTGCACTCTTCATGAGTCCAGATCACCTGCCAACAAAATACCTTACAACACCCTAACAACATCATCTGACACCGCACATACCTTACAACACCCTAACAACATCATCTGACACCGCACATCTCATGCATTGGGTGGGTTTCACTTTTATGGTGGCCCAATTTTATAGTGAGATATGTGGTGCAAGATAAAATTGGTTGGGTGTTAGAAAGTGTTTTGTTGGCAGGAGATCCCAACTCACTCTTAATTGGGGCAATGGATCAAGTCAATTGGTACGTGTCATCAATGTTGGGAGGAGGATTATAAGAGCTTTGGATGTGATGGCTGTAATATGCTAGTCATATTCAACACTATAGCATGGAAATGAGATCTCCTTAAAGCAAAATTTGGAGAGAGAATGACTGTTCAGGGTCAGAATTTTTAGGCCCAAAGTATTGTTGGGGTAGGTGCCGGTTCAAAATTGATGCCAATTTATAGGCAAATGTGAGTATTTGACATTTTGAATGTTTATAGATCTGCAGTGGAATTCAGAAATATGCTTTGGGCCTGTCCATACTTTTCGGAAATTTTTATGAACACTCTCAAAACAGGATGTGGTGTTTCCAATGTGCAATGCTATTCACTCAAAGGAGTCAAAATTATTGATTTAGGAGATCCGGGTTCAACTACACATTGAAAACATCTTTCATCAATGACAAATATTCCTGATGTGCGGCTGTAGGGTGTTCTGCACAAGCTTGAATCTCATACCCAGAAGAACTCTACCCACACCTACCCACGCCTCATTAGCCATTGCGGTTGTATATTCAGAAATCTGCCATGTTTGAAAGTTATCATATGAGTAGGCGTGGGTAGGATTATTGTGGGCAGGAGATCTCAATTCGTTGTGCACAGATCTTTGCATTATAAGGCTACTTGATTGATGAGATGTTCCCACTATACAACTGTTAGTATCATGTTAGTAGGCGTGGGTAGGATTATTGTGGGCAAGATATTTCAATTCGTTGCGCACAGCTCTTTGCATTATAAGGCTACCTTGATTCGCCGGAAACCGGGTAGTTGATTTAAGATGAAAACTGGGTAGTTGATTGGCAGGTGCAGCAATAACGGCCGGTCCTATTTCACGAACGGGTCCATAATCTGCATAATTACTATTTTAGCCATATCTTAGAGCATTATTACCGTTAGTTTTCTGGTGGACAAAAATGGCAAAATAAAGAAAGCTCGAACAAGTGAAATCCTCTTCTGTTGATGTCTCTTTCTCCGCAGGCTGCACGGAAAAACAAATGCGTACTCTACTGTCTCACTCTCGGCTACTCCACGCATCTTCTTCTCTTTGGTTTTCAATTCTTGTCTCCAGTAGAAATTCCACCTCGAGAATTATCAGTTTCCGCCATCTGAGTCTCTTCAAAAGCTTCGAAGCATCTCCTTCTAGACGAACTTTTGCGATCATGGCTGGAAGTGAGGATTTCGTGAAGGGAAATGTCTTTCCCAATGGAGTGGCAGTTATCACCCTCGACCGCCCCAAAGCACTCAATGCCATGAACCTAGGTGCTCATTTTTACTTTGTTTTTCTTCTGAATTCATTAATTGACTCATTGAGTCATCGTAGATGTAATTAAATTTGCACATTGAGGTGTTTTAAGAGATGGATTGGGACTTAGAATGTTTAGTTTGCATTGTTTTAATGCGAGACGATAAACATTAAGTAATTTTCAATTTTAAGCTAATATTTTTCTTTATTATGAAATTTGATGGTTAAGTGCTCTGGAGGAAAATGTTGTATTGTGGTTCATTCTGGGAGTTCAGAGATGTAAATTGGCGTTCTTTCTGTCTTCAGGTCCCACCTGGATGGTATCAGTAATTACTTAAACAAATTGGGTGGAATACCATATTCTGCCATGGGATTCGCTGCTCTCTTTTGATGGAGTAGCTACTAGCTACTGGCACTAGGATTTTGGTGTAACTATGCTCCTAGATGTTTTCTTGCAATGGGGTTATAATTATATTAACTTGTAACTGATATCTAATGCAGATATGGATATCAAATATAAAAATTATCTCGATGAATGGGAAGCAGATCCTAGAGTCAAGTGTGTTCTGGTAGAGAGCAGTTCACCTCGTGCCTTCTCAGCAGGTAAACCTCCCCACCCAAGTAAAGAAAGAACTGCAACAAGAAAAAAACAATTCTTAATACCTCTTATAGATGTGTCATTTAGTTTTAGAAAATTCATATTATTTCGTATTTTTGGGTGCTGGGTAAGGTCTGAGGGTAAATGCAGTAATGGATATTAAGGGGGTTATTTCTGAAATCCAAAAGGATAAAACCACATCTCTTGTGCAAAAGGTTTTCTTACAAAGCATGTCTTGCATTTGAAATTCTTGTTTCATGGTTATTTAATTGACTGTGGTTGTTATGAGGTGTCCATTGCATGATTTCTTACTGGATTATAGTTGCTCACTTGTTCTTAATAAGTGACATGTTGAATTCTTGCCAATTCGATAACCCATACATTAGTTTGATCTGCAGGTGGCGATGTGAAGCAGATCACTATCAGACGTAAAAAATCAGATATGATTGAGGTGTCGTGTCTTTTGACACTATATTCACAATCGACATGCCCAGCACCACCTGGTCGTTAATAAAAAAATTTGGAGAAATACTGAACAATAGCCTTTTATAACTCATTATATTTGATTTATTAATTAGTAATGGTTATTGACTTATTGTTAGTAGGGGAAGGAAGTGCAGGGGAATCATAGTGGATCTCCCAGAGATGAATGTATTTGAAAATAGCAATCTAGTAGAGGATTTATCAATGAATTCTTAGTTACCAGTTACTTTTGAGAGCATATGTTCCTCTTGGCAAAGTAAGAAGACCTGGCTGGTTGTCTTCTTTACAATTTTAGACTCTATCAAATAATATTAATTTTCCAATGGTTGGTTTCACAGGCCCATAGTTAAATCGTGACATGTTATAATTTCAATAGTCAACAGCACCAGCATGCTTAATCCTGATTTACAATTTGATTACTCATATTGTAGAACTGTTAGCAATCTAGAATCTAGGCAAAAGTGAATAGTAAAAGAATTGCATTTTCTGTATTTAACATCAACCCAATGTTTTAAAATGATGAAAGGTGAGGTAAAGCATTAAAGTGTTTCACTTGTCTAAAACATGAGGTGTAAGCCTCATGGTCATGCCAATGAATTAATAATTGTGTTAGATGCATTAGTTCTTATTTTATTTTTTATTTTTTTATGTTGTACTGGGCCATTTTCTGTTCTAGTTGATCAAGTAGCTAGTCTATGTGTGTGTGTGCGCACGTGTACATGTGTATGTGTGTGGGACATTTTCTGTTTTAGCTCTTATTTTTTTATGTTCTACTGGACCGTTTTCTATTTTAGTGGATCAAGTAGCTAGTCTATGTGTGTGCATGCGCGTGCATGTGTACACATGTACATATCATTCTCCAAACTTTTTTGCCTTAAGGTAATCAAGTTTCTTCTTTCCCTGCTTTGAGAGGCATCTTGAGGCTCATATGTTTGTCCCTGGATAAAATTTAGATAATTATAGGTAATTTTCCTAGTTGAATTGAGGCTCTTGGAAGGAATCATAATTGCAGTAGGACTCTTGTTCCGAGGTGATTTTAGAATGAGTGCAAGAAGGTTTCCTGGTTGGATTGAAACTCTCAGAAAAGTATTTTTTTAGGACTTCTCTGGAGTGTCCTAGTGTTATTGGA